>NW_010429655.1:5599-6274 GCF_000710305.1 Buceros rhinoceros silvestris | reverse complement strand
CGCTACGGCGCTGTAAGCACGAGTGCTGCCACCAACGCGAAAGCTGTGTCAGAAGAGGCGATGGAAACAAGTGCCGGCGTTCGGACAGCGAGCGGAAAGCCAGCGCTGACCAGCGCAGCCTCCCAGGGACTGTCCGGCCTGACAGGTACGCCTGAGGAGAAAGGCAGAGGGGCTGGTGAAGGTGGTACAAAGACAGATGGCTACTGGGACCGTGCCTCCGGCTGGACAACTTCTGCGAAAGCAGTTGACTGGGAGACTCAAGCACCAGCAGCTGGACCAGAGAAGGAAACGGGCGGTCTGGGTTCTGCTGCAACAGATCGTCCCGATAATGCTGAAGAAAACCTTTATGCTACTGAAAGTAACGAGCTCTCTGTGTTTAAAACAACTCTTCCTGCTGCTGGAGATCCTTCTGTGGCTGGAAACCTTTCAGACCACACGAAGGACGCTCACGAGATCACCTTTGAGGTGGCGCACACTGTCTTTCAGGACAGAGTGCACTGGATTTTTCTTATGGTACTGGGGGCTGTGGTGATTTGGGAGCTGTTGGCTACTTCTCTCGAGTGGGCAGTGGACGAGAATCTCTATGAGTATCTCGACTTGGTTGACGCCACTGACAGGTACAGCAAGCTGTGGATTTGGGGTTACCTGGGCGCTTCAGTGGGTGCCTGTGGCATT
>NW_010429655.1:4423-5029 GCF_000710305.1 Buceros rhinoceros silvestris | reverse complement strand
CCAGGTGACCCGCCTCCCCAGCAGCGCAGCCGGCCGCCTCGCTGTCCATTTCTACGGCTACGCTCTCCTGACAACAGTCTCGTTGCTTGTCACTGTCTTTATTCCTGTCCACGTTCCCAAGAAAGCCGCTGGCATTAACAAAACCGCCAAAGCCCTGGCGCTGCTGTGGGGCGACGGCCGAGCCATCCTTTACTCCGTCACCGTCCTCCTCGCCGGCGCGGCCGGCTCTGCGGTGCACAACTTTCTCTTCTGGCAGATGCAGGACCGAGGCAGCAGCGAGCTGTACATGGGGCTCTCTGTGACTGTGGCGCTGCTTGCTGAAATTCTGCTTTATTTCTTCAGAGGGAAGTTGCTGAGGACTTTCTCGAGCACCAAAATCGTTGCGGTCAGTCTGAGCCTCCTGGCAGCGCAGCTTCTGTGCTTCTCCTTCCTGTGGACGGCGTGGTCGGTTCTCCTCGTCCAGGTGTTGTCCGCCGTCAGCAGCGGTGCCTTGTGGTGGGTGGTTAACGAGGTGGTGGAGGACGTGGCCACGCCAGGCACGGCGAGGCCCCTGCTCGCCCTTCTCCGGGGCCTCTGGCATGGCGGAGGGGCGAGCTTGGGCAGGCT
>NW_010429655.1:2372-4261 GCF_000710305.1 Buceros rhinoceros silvestris | reverse complement strand
GGGCGTGCTGCCTGTGCCTGGTGCTGTGGCTCTGCTCCTTTGCAGTCATCCAGTCTCGGCTGCCGCGGCAGAAGAAAATTAATTATTCTCGTCTCCTGGCTGCGGATTCCAGTGATGTGAGTGACACTGACGAGGAGAACGAGAGGGACTGGCTGGTGACAGCTATGAAGGATGAAAGCTGTAACAGGGATTGGCCACAACAGCGTGGGATCAACTAACCGGTGCTGGAATGTCGGGGGTGGAGTGATAATGCGCTGCGATGGTGATACCCAGAAGTGACCGTTAATTCCAAAGTGCTAAATACAGACCTGGCAGGACAGATTTTTATTACAGAGATTTTATAAATATTTTTATTTTGTTAATTTATAGCATTCTGGTGGCAATTTTCCCTTCTTAACTTCATGATTTTGCTTCCAAATCGCAGCAGGGGATATTTCAGGTACATGGGTGCTGAAATGAATGAAAGTTTTTAGTCTCAAAGCAGACTTGAGGTGAATTCCTGCTCCCCAGCGCTGCCGCTGTGAGAGCTGCGAGCAAAAGCTGTGAGCTGTGCTTTGACTGAGCCGCACTGTGCTGCCAAGAGCGCGCTGCACTCCCTCGAGGTGCTGTGGCTGTGAGCTCCTTTTGCTGAATAAGGGACGTGAATAAAAAAAAGGGTTCATTTGCTCTGCTTTGATTTGTAACCTCGTGTTTTGCTACAGACTGTCTGGCTTCTCGTGCTGTGGGGCTTCAGTCTGCATCTGTTGGTGTCTGTGGCACCGAACCTGCTGTGTCTGCTCGCGGTCAGCCCCGCTGGCCGTCCAAACCCAGCCCAGCACCCCCGGACTTCCTGGTGTGTATTTACGTAGGGTGGCACCCAGCGTCCAGGGTGACCAGGAAGCTGCCTGCGCTCCTGTCACGTGTCCCCCGGGCAGGAGCATTCAGCAGGCGCTTGGCACTGGCCCAGTTGATCCGGTGGAGGCTGGTGATCCTCCCTGGGTCAGTCTGGCCTGCGGGCAGCTCTTCTCACTAAAGCTGTGTCCTCAGGGGCCTGCGTATTCCAGCAGGATCCTCCAGCTGCCTCCTCTGCCCCAGCCTCGAAAGCACACGGATTTCAACAGCTCCTCGACGGCAAATCTTTGCTTCCAGCTGCATAAATCCCTGTGAGGCGTGAAACGGGGCTGGGGGAGAAGCTTTCAGCCTCACAGTCCTTTCAGCTGCCTCCAGAAGCTGCTGTCAGTTTGTTGGGTGCTTGGTCAAGGGACTGCGTCATTCCCTTGCGAGGGGCAGATTTCATAACACATTCCCTGGTGTTTTGCGAGCCAGGAGACGGGCAGCTGCAAACATCGTAACGGTTATTGAAATGCGTATTTCGTAGGTGCTGTCTGTCTCCGGCTGCGTTCTGGACTCGCTGGAACGCGGCAAGGAAAAGCAGCGCATCGAGGATCGTCTTTCTCTTTGCATCGATTCCCGACTATCGGCACGTCAGGTGCTGTCCGGGCAGTCAGCTCTGTGTTTCCCTGGCACAGGCCACTCTGCCACGCGGGGCACGCTGCTGGAGTGACTCTGGAGATGGAATTGTCCTCGAGCCAAGAATAGCTGGAACTTTTCATTAAGATGTTCCCTCCTTCCAGGAATTCAAACTCCAGCTGAGAACAGCTTTAGCATCAAGGATTTATCCCAGCCTTATTATCACCCTGGCTTGTCCCAGCACTGGTGTGGCCAGCAGGACCAGGGCAGGGGTCATCCCCCTGTACTGGGGGCACTGGGGAGGCCACCCCTCAAATCCTGGGTTCAGTTTGGGCCCCTCACTCCCAGAAAGACATTGAGGGGCTGCAGCGTTTCCAGAGCAGGGCAGCGGAGCTGGGGCAGGGTCTGGAGCACCATTTGCTGTGGAACGCCTGAGGGGC
>NW_010429655.1:0-2244 GCF_000710305.1 Buceros rhinoceros silvestris | reverse complement strand
CAGGGTCTGGAGCACAAGTGCACTGAGGAGCAGCTGAGGGACCTGGTGGGGTTGAGCCTGGAGCAAAGGAGGCTCTGGGGAAACCTGGGTCTGACAACTCCCTGACAGGAGGATGCAGCAGTTTTCTCCCCAGGAACAAGTGACAGGGCGAGAGGAACTGGCCTCAAGTTGCACCAGGGGAGGTTTGAGGTTGTCCCTGAGGAACAATTTCTGTCCCGTTGGGGTTGTCCCAGCCTGTCCCCGGCTGCCCAGGGCAGTGGTGGAGTCCCCATCCCTGGAGGGGTTTCCCAGCCGTGTGCAGGTGCTGCTGAGGGACAGGGGGCAGTGGGGACCTGGCAGTGCTGGGGAACGGCGGGACTCGAGGAGCTTAAAGCACTTTTCCAACCAAATGATTCTGTGATCGTAGAACACCTCAGGAACACTAATTACTTGTTAACTAATTACTTGAAGTATCTGACTTCAGCTCTGAGCAGTGTTAACTGCAGGCAGCTCATCACCGGATCGTTTGTGCTTTGGGGAGACGAATGCTGCAGAGGTTTGAAAAGCGGTGGCTGCTGCAGCTGGAAGTGACGACCCTCGCTTAAATGGGTGCTTCGTGCTCTTTTTATCCTCTTCAGCACAAAACCAGCTGCTGCAAGTCCAGTTTTACAAAGAGAGACCTTGAAATAAGAGCTTGTGCAGAGTGTCCTGTGACCGTGGTGTCGCTCCCCTGGGCTCCTGCCTCCCTCGTCGATGTGGCCATGGATGTTTCGATGTGCTCAGCTGCCGCTGCTGGGAGCAGGGAGGATTTCAGGTATGGCCCAAAGCTTAACTTCAGCATCATAATCCCGCATAATATGTTTTTTTTAAAAGTTATTAATCCAATAAACACACTTGGTGCTGATTTGGGGGAGAATCATATTGATACAGTTTGAAATTTCATCTGAGTTACAAACCGTGATGGAAGTGGACATGGCAGAGGGCTCATTCGCTGAAGAAGTCGCACTAGTTTGGTTAAATCATGTTCCACAGAGGTTTATATGGGTTCTGTGTGCGAGCTGTACATCGGTGCCTCAAATCCCTCCTCTCTGATGTTTTTCGAGAAGGACCACCCAGCTACAGGGTGGGTTACAGCACATTTCCGTGGCCCTGGCGCTTTGTGTCACTCCTGTCCGAGAGGTTCTGTGGTTCCAGAGTGTTGCTGGAGCAAGCTGCTGCTGTGGCTGCTCACAGCTCACCAGTTCTCAGAAGCTGCTGCTGCATTTCTAACCCAGAGCAGCAGCTCCCGTGTCTTTTTTTTTTTTTTCCCATTTGCTATGCATAGACTCTTAATTTGTCACCTCGTTTTGTTTATATGCCATGGTTATCCTCAGTGAATGAAACACTGTCTCCCTTGCACGTGTTCTGGTTTAAAACACTGGACTGGATCAAAAGGTGGCAGCTCCCCTCTGGCTTTTGGAGGATACCAAGATTTTCCTCAGATTTACGTCCATTCCAGTAAGGATGTTTCACAGGGATTAGCTTGGCAGCCTGTGTCACCGGGGAGGGGAGCAGCTAGAGACGAGGATGCTGCGAGGTTCTGACAGCAGATCCCACAGCCGGGTGTTTCTCTGCAGGGGGTGACCCTCTGGACCCATCCCTTGTCACGCCTCGGTTTTGCTCACCGATAGCTTCCTTCCCCAGGCCTGGCCCTCACCTCTCTGCTGCCCTCACCTCTGCTGCTTTTTAGCCCAGTGACCTTGTGTGACTCTCCCCTAAATGTGCTGGAGGCTGTCCCTGAGCCCCCTCGAGAAGGTGGTGTGTGTCCCTCAGCCTCACCCTCGCCTTGGACATGTGCTCTTGGATAAAGCCAGTGTGGGGACAGCTGTGCCGCCTGCAGGCATGTGCTGGCAGAGATATGTGTCCTAGCAGAGAACGTGTGTCCCCTCCATGTGTTTTGGCAAGGGTGGTGCTGAGGTGTGGAGGACAGCAGGCTGTGAATCCGCAGTGGAGTGAGTGCTTCTGCCATCAGTGAGTGAGAAGCGCAAAAACCTTGTGAGTGAGAGGGTTTACAATCCACACCCCATCCTCACCGTCCCCATACCGGGTTGGTGGGGCAAGCCTTCAGGATGGTGGGAGTGGTTGTGGGTCTGCAGAGGATCTGCAAAGCGTGGCCATCCTTAGTGTCAGGAGCAACATGTGTGCCCCAACAGCTATATCCACCCACCAGGACGTGTTTTAGAATCACGGACTGGTTGGATTGGAAGGGACCTTAAAGATCACCTA
>NW_010429654.1:106245-110916 GCF_000710305.1 Buceros rhinoceros silvestris | reverse complement strand
AAAGCAAGTTTACTTTTTGAAATACATACACATATTCGCACAGAGCAGCCATAAGCTGTTCAACATTTTCATACCCGCTGGCTTTAAAAAAATTCCAAATAGAAAAGCTTATTATTTTTATTAATATCCAACAGCTACACTGTTTAATTCGCTCCTCTTCCCTCTCAACGCGTACGTTATAAACCAGCAGGCTCACACAGGGGCCAGTCAGTCCAGTGTTGGCATAAAGGCATCATCAGCTACAAGTCTGGGATGATCATTTTAATCACGAGCATCAAATCCACTCGCAACTCACGCACATCATCCCCAAAGAGCATTAGACCATTCACGGAACACAACGCCGAAGCTAAGTTTGCAAAGGCACCTTCACTGCAGCTCGTAACGGAGGATCTGCGAAGGCTGCCTCCAGCCTGTCTTACACCACCCCAGCGCTCGGAGCGGAGTCGCATACAATCTGTCAACTTCTGGCATGAGGTAGATCTAATGGCTCCTCACTGTGGGGCAGGGTAAACTGACTTCCTTCAGTAGCCCCTAGCAAATAATATTTTCCACAGAGGTCCATTCATAGGAATCTGACAAACCTAGTTAATATGTACAAGGATTTTTCATTTGTCATTTAGTAGCTAGCCCTTTTAGGACAGCTATGAAGTAGACATTGAAAAGGCAGCAGATGATTAAAAAGAACAATTCCAAATACTTTCTCTTTCATCTGAGGGGTCTCCAACCATGTTAAGTCTCACATTACTCCTCTGCAGGTAATAAATATAATTAGGGCCAATTCCAAAACTTTATTTGTATTGAAAAGTATCTCACTCTGCAGGGGCTCCATTCAAATCAGCAAACCTCTGTGTGGAGTAGGAGGCTACTTAGTAGGAGAATTTGGCCTCAAATAAGGAAACCGAGATGCAGACAGGCTTTAGTAGCTTGCCCAAGTTGACACAGTTAGCCAACTTCAGCAACATGATGAGAAACAAAGCTCCCATGTGCCTCATGGTGGGAAATAATCCTTACGCTGCTGAAACACATCTTTTTTCCCCCCAAAGGCATGGTTTTTACATCCACTATCTGGTTAAATCATACTTCATTGCTGTATTCATGTTTGTAGGGCCCTTTTTCTTGGTCTCTCGCTTTCCCCTTGATGCACTACTCCCCATACATAAATGCTGTTCCTCCTCTGCCACTTCTTGCTTTTGCTTCCCATTTCCTTGCATTTGGCCTTGGGAGATGTTTGCAGAGAGAAGCCACTCAGAAGCCTCAGCTGGAGGAAAATAAGACCATCTTTTATTTAAAAAGAAAAAAAAAAAAAGAATTCAACAGTTTGGACAGAATAGGACTACCATATTTTGACTGCACATAAGCTCCCCTCTAATCTCATACCCTTTTTTCAATTCGGTTCTGTTCCACAACTGCCCTTCTCCTACCAGGTCCTTCCCTTGCCTGTTCACACATATTTACCCCTTCCCATATCATTTCCTATTTGAGCTTTTTCAGGCAACATTGACATAGTCCTCTAAGCTGGTATTATGTCCAGCACAATGGGGCTCCTTGGTTGCTGGCTTTCAGCTAATATGATTATAAACCAGAGGAATCGCCATCAACATCAGGAATTACGGAAGAGGATATTGACTAAAGAAGTACAAGAAGTACAAAGAACCGTGATAAAAATGGGGGAAGAAGCAAAAATCATGTTCAGAGGAGAAAACAAAGATAACTGAGCAAGAAGGAGAGCTGGGAAGGGGAGAGGAAGTGGAAGAAAGGAAGTAAGTAGAGATCATTCTACCGAACACTTCTGACACAAACCCTTCTTTTCCCTTACTCTAGCTTACATTTACTTGCACCTCAAAGCATTTTTTGCTCAGCTATCTACCCCTTCTTTCCAGTTTCCTTCATTTTACATTTTCTGCAAGTACTGAGCTTCCTCTCCCAGCTGAGTGGGGGGAAACAGAACTGGGTCCAAAAAGGAGGAAAAAAAAGTTACTGTTAACTATTATATTAGTATTTTATTGTATTACTGTGTCATTGTATTGTTGTTATTGGATCATTAACAGTCTATTGTATAGACTTATTGATAAAATCCTGTTCTCATAGTAAGTTCAATGTGAATGCGACAGGGAAAAAAGCAAGCTAAACAAATGGTTTGAGGGAATCTCTGAAACCTTTCTACAAATCATTTCATATTAACTTTAAGGCTTGCTTTTTAGAAATTGCCAGGACATATCACAAAGGCTGCTGTCATATGAGAAAGTGGAAAAACTGAGGAATCGGGATAAATAACCACTGACTGAGAAAAAAGGAAATGTATGTAATATGCAACTGTTCGTTTTTTAACATACGAAGATTTATCTTGTTCTGAAACTTTTGACTACTAATAGCAAATGCTCCTTTTTACCAAGTGGGTCACAGCTACAAAACCCACTTGCAACCTCGGAGATCCACATTCAGTTCTTTCAAGTCTTTTCTCAAACTGAGAACTCAGGCTATAAGCGATGAGAAAAATGAAACCCACCCCGACCTCTCCCCCAGCAGTTTAGTGAATCTGCATTTCTCTCGCTTTGCTTCTTTTAAGGGATGCCCACAACAAACAAGTCCAGGTAAAAGAGGACAATTTGGGTTGAACTAAACAAAAAAGCTCCGATTTTCATTTGTGTGAGGGGAAAGAACTCAAGTCGAAAACTCCTGTCTGAATTTTTGCGCTTAACTGATTTTTTTGTTTTGGTTTTTGTCGCTGTTGTGGTTCTCCAGTTCAAGAGGTGAACCAAAAAATCAATTATCCACCAAGCTCAAGTCAGAAGTACCATAACTCTGGAATATTGCATAGACAGAATCCACAGGTCTTTATACAAGCATTTTGGCAGAAGGAAAACTTAAACGAAAGAAACACTGATTTATTTTTTAAAAATCATCAAATGACAGCACTTCAGCGTAGTACATTTGGCAGACACTGCAATACGGTAAGTAAAGGAAGCGCTGGAAAAAAAGAAGAGCTTTTTGGGTTTTGTTGTTTCCACTGTAGGTTTTAATAATAGAGACCTACAAAGTCCAAGGAAATGTAAGATGTTCCACAGAATGATTTACTGGAAAATTCTCACAGAAAATATGCAAAACTCTGAAGATCCTAAATGGATTTTCTTTTTTAGGCACACATCCAAAACAACTGCAGTATTAAGAACGAATCTGTAAGATTTCTAAGAAAGGGTGTTTTGGAGCAGGTTACTAGCGAAGGGAGGGAGAATAGAGTGGGGTTGATGCGTTTACTATGAAGAATCTCTCGCAAATAATGAGTGCTTACTTCAGAGTATGGAAATGTTTAGCTACAATGCAGTTTGGATCATATGCTTAGGAACAGATTTTTCCTTTCAGTCTGCATGCCTAGCTGCCATTTCCATTAATGGGAATTAAGTACATGTGTCAAGAGGAGAAGTTAACTCTTAGAAATATAACTAATCTATGCTTTTTTTAAAGAATGTAAATGCCACATCAGGCATGTTCAGTGTTGGCAAAACTGAGTGCTGAATATAGCATAGCAAAATCTGAGAAGGAGAAGGCGGTCTGGAGGACTGAAATTTCTGTGCTATTTAGAGTTTTTCAATTTACTGAATTTCTTCAAGAAAAAGTAAAACCATCTCATTTGCAAGTGGGAAGCCCTCATTTATAAGCTATTTACTTGCAATTTCAGCAGGGGCCTACCATCTGCAACTGAGAACCGACACTACCCTGAAGAAGAAATCTGAACCTTCATCTAAAATTTGAATTCAAACTTCCCTCAGGGTCACTAAATATTACAATAATGTTCCTAGTATTTTTTTAAAAGGAGATCAGCACTCTTTGATCCTGTCCACTCCGCATTAGTCAGGGTAAAGGAACCTCAAAATTGATACAGATGTAAACCATAAATTTTTAGAAATAAAAACAGTGTATGTAAATACATTTAAAAATAAATTACATATACAATTTGGCTAAAAGTAACTTCTAATTGTGAAAAAGAGAAAAAAATAGCACGGGGACGCATCCACGATTTTGTGTCCTTTCCCCTCCAGTTCCTTTGTTTTACATTTAAAAATAAATTACATATACAATTTGGCTAAAAGTAACTTCTAATTGTGAAAAAGAGAAAAAAATAGCAAGGGGACGCATCCGCGATTTTGTGTCGTTTCCCCTCCAGTTCCTTTGTTTTGGGCACAGCTTCTTTTATTGTTTCTCTATACTGTCAGTTGGCTATAGGGTCTCTTTACTGTTTGCCTTAGTAGCCTTGGTCTGCGCAGAAGCAGCTTGAAAAAAAAATTAAATAAAACCAGGACAGTTTAAAAAAAAAAAAAAAACAGGCACAAAAATAGGAAGCATATCCATGGATAGGAACAGTGCTTGAAATGATTTAAGAAGCTAACTGGATTTCAAATTTACAAGTTCTCATTAAGGTTCTGAACATAAAATGTTATTAAAATAGGAACCTGTTGCTCTAAGTCTTTCTTTTTTCCCTACGTTCTTCTTTCAGTGCAGTTATTTCACACAGAATGTACCCTCCCATCCTGACCAAAGCCCACGGCCTCACCTTATTGCACAAGTCCCCCTACTCTGCCTCTGTCCTGATCAGGATGATCACTCTCCGAGTGACAGGCCTGTTTCCTGTCAGTGCCCATCCGATCTTCAGCCTCTCTGACGACAATGCCAGCA
>NW_010429654.1:89974-106124 GCF_000710305.1 Buceros rhinoceros silvestris | reverse complement strand
GAATATTCCTCCTTGATGTCATTTCCAATGACTGTTACGAACATGTAAATGCCTGCCACAATATACCCGATAATGAACCTAACTAATTTCATACTGGTAACCAACTCCCATCAAAAGGAAATTACTCCCTTTTCCCCCAGTGTGCGTGGGGAGGAGCAGTTGTTAGAAAACTAGTCTCTTCTGAACAGGCAACTGAAGTTTCATAGCCAAACATAAGCTTCTGAGACTAAGTATCCTAAAACCACAACTTTGATCTATCTATAAAAGTAGATAATAATTGTTGAGTGTGATTCCAAGACTACTGAAACGGAGATCTTTCTGCTTAACCAAGTGGACCTTTCTGCCAGTACAATTCTTGCAGGTTTTATCACCATATTCTTGTCGCTTCCCCAGTAACAATTCTGACTCTTTTTTTAACTCATCCGCTGAACAGGATTAAAGTCATTACATTTTGTCACCATATTTTTAATCTGGCTGCTTTTTCCACTACAGTTCGCTCTTACTAACCTGTGCACCAGGGATGCTTGGTTTAAAACAAACAGATTCACTACCATTGACCGTCTGATGTAAAAGAAGCATCACACAATTAAAAGTGCCAGTGCATTTTGAAATAATCCGCAGCACCTAGTACTGTGTGTTTTGTGAAGGCATTCAAGCCTTCCTCTTGTGGACATGAGATTTGCGCTGGTGTTCACAACCAAAATTCTCCACGTCCACTGGTGCTACTGTCTGTTTCTCTTCACTAGAAGCAGTTGTCTTTTAGTGCCTTCATGGTCGCTTGTTATGCTTTTAGAATAGGCCTACAACCACCCTCAGCTAACCAGACTAGGCTCTTTGGTGGTGGGCATGATACAAACACGTGTAGTTAAATTCATGGTTGTCCTCCATTTTATATACTCCACTGGATTAAAGAACAAGTGGGAATATAAAATACTTCCAAATACTACTACCATTTCCTATTCACTTTGCACTGGGAAAGCAGTGAAGAATTAGGGCATTTGTAAGAAATATCCTCTACCTGAACCAGTTTACAGTTTAGATTGTCATTGTAATTAGACAAAGAAGACAAAAAAGATAACATTCTCACATTCTGTAAACTGTTTATCTATTTTATTCCCTTTTAGTCATAATAATGAGAATTCATGTAACTGCTATCTAGTAAATGTTTAGAAAATGTAGATGCTGAAGTGTACAGTTTTCAAATCCAGAAAAAATCTAAATATATTTTCCCTTCTACTGTACTGCACACAAGATCCCTACATTATGTCTACAGTCTGCGATAAGATTCGTTCAAATTAGTGTTTATTAAATGCACTCTACTGATATTTAACTTGTTATACATGTCACTGGGAAGATCAAACTGTAAATTAAGCAATGATTCTAATGATGTTAAACCTATCTCTGTAAGGGAAGGAGTTATAAAACATGTTGCTATCCTACACCTTGCACCTTATCTTACACCAATCAATGAGTATGTAGAGTTATGTTTCATTTATAAAGTTACAAAAGCATGCCATTCTCATTCATTTATTTTAACGGTGCTCTGACGCATTTTTTATGAGTGATTTTCCATTTTTGAGTAAAAGCAAAAGTAATGCCATTTGGTTCTGTCAAAGCAAAAAGCTGAACTCCTACTTCCAACACACAGACTCCAATTCAGCCACTATTACAGAGAAATAAATACCTAAGTATGGCATAAAACAGACCAATGGCTTGTTGTTATTGCTATTTCTATGGAGGCTTAACTCTTGCTCCTCGTCTCTCATTACATGGGACAGCTAGAGGCTAGAAACATTGCCAGGGTAGCATGCTGAAGGCCCCCAGGGAAGGCTTCTGCAGCTTGTGTGGGGGAACACTGAGAAAATACTGCTACAGTATTCTGAAACATAAGTATGGGAAAATCAGAGTATCTGGGGATGCTCTTCAAAAGCCTTAATGCAATTCTGGTACGGGGTTGACTACCTTCTACTACCAATTAGCTTGCAGGCAAGACAGATCTTCAACAGTTGCCATTGAGGTATATTCAGAATATAAAAGAATCAGAAAGGACATACAAAAAACCACAGCCAACCAAAAAAAAAAAAAAAAAACCCCGCAAACAAAACCCCCCAAAACCCAAACCACTGGATTGAGACAAACGTTCATTAAGATTAAAGTACAGAGAAGTTTCTCAGGAATGTTTACAAAAAAAAAAAAAAACAACCCGCACACAAAACCCCCCAAAACCCAAACCACTGGATTGAGACAAACGTTCATTAAGATTAAAGTACAGAGAAGTTTCTCAGGAATGTTTATCAAAGAAAATTTATGTCATAAATTTTCCTCTGCCTGGACGAGATCCAAAGCTGAGTGTCTCTTCTCTTGCCATATAACATTGTACTGAATCCAGACTGCACATTTGGTCACCCGCTTTTCCCCTTAAATAACACTTTCTATTTCTGATGTGGCTTTTGTTGTTTTTCGGGGGTTTTTTTAACAAAGTTTAATTCATCTTTGTTGATGCATTTTCCTTTTGTCATTATTTCAGAGTTGTGTAAAAGTAATTAGTGACACGATGCCAAGGACTGAACCTCACAAGCAACCTAAATATTTTGATTCACTGAGAATGCAGTCCATAATTTACAAAGTGCCTGACCCCTGTCCAATAAATAAAATAAAATAAATTAGATAACTTCTGCATGTTAACAGCCTGAGGCATGCAGAGAAAAACGTCAAAATGCAGAAGCAGCAAATGCCACCACATCAGATATCAGAGACAGTTTTCTGACACTTTCAAGAAATAAAATCACATTCATACATACCTGTTTAACATTTGACCCCCCATGATCAATCCTGTCAACCATCTCTCTTGGTATTTGCATGTAGCCACTGCCCCTTCCTGAGAGCAATGTGGTTCAAAACCCGGGCAAAGATTTCATGTGCGTGAATGTCACAGGTGAAAATTGTTTTGTAATGAATTCTGAGCTAGCACCAGAATGGCAGCAGGTGTCTCCAGAAGAGCAAATTGAGTGGAAAATAAAAGGAGACAGACACACCGACTTTTTTTTTTTTTAACTGATCTTTTGTTTTGTTTTGCAACTTGACATAAATTTCTCAGAAGGGTCCCAACACCGTAGTCAAAGTTCAAACAAGCTGTATGCAGTCAGGACAGGCCTTTGGCACAAAAGCAACCATACGGAGCTTTGTGACCACAATCTCAAAGGATCACAGCTGTAGAGTGATTTGAGCACCATGACACAAACACAAATCGTGCTGCTACTGGGAATTTGTATTTAATTGCATGAAAAAGATGTGCATTGTTTAATAAAAGCGAATTGTCTTATGATAGTTAAAATTTGAGAACTCTGCCTGAAACACGGAAACTACTCCACTGTATTGTGTCCTGAATGTTTAAAAGCAAGGTGGACTCAGATCAGATAAGCATTCTATAATGAAAGAGGGAAGTTTATTCCTGTCCCCCATCTCCAGCTGGCTGCTTTAACTCTGGCATATACATTACTTGATAAAATGTTTGCCTAAGTATAAAGTGGTTTGAAATATAAAATAAACCAAGTTTTATAATATAGAAAAAACAGGCAAGAGCACTACTGAGATCGATTCCATGAAATACCAACCAAGATGCGCCATGAGCCCACAACACACCTCTGAGGAGCGCAGCTGACCTGTGCGGGTCCAGGCAGTCCTGGCTGGAGCTCATGGCTACACAGGCCAAGTTGAATAGATGGAGCCTACGTGTGTTACAGAACCTCACCTGTTAGAGGTGTGGTCTGCAAAGACAGCATGAGAGAAGCCTTTTTCATGGGTAACTCCAAAATCTTGCATTTGGACACATAATGCAGAGATAAACATGTGAGTCTTTGATTTTATTTCTGTGATATGGAAATATTCTGGGAATCTGGAACAAAAGTGAATTACAAGTTGCATAAAAGGCTGTTTCCTATTTTGTGTGTGTTTGCGTTTGACTGAATGATTCGTTGTTCTTGTAATAACTGAGAAAGTATAAAGGAGTAACCAATCTTCCTTTCTTTTATTTCATAAACTTCTGGTTTTGTTATTTATCTTTTCTATAAACAGTCTCTTACATTTTCCTCATATACAAGTCAGTCTATTCAAGATTAAAATGTGCACTGTTTCTGTTTGAATTTCTTCTGTTTCTGCTACATACATTCTTCAGGTAGCCTAATCCCTAAAGAACTCGGTATTACAGGAAAGGGCTTGCTACTGACATATGTCGCTTTAGCATTTTCAGCATTATTTCTTACTCCTTTTTCAACAACTAGATCTTGTCTTTGGATCATTCCACTTACTTTGATTAAGTATTCCATAACGAAACAGGTCATCTTCCCTTCCATTCCCACGTGGTCAGAGTTACACTATAACAGAGCACTAAGCATCCCACATCCATTTTTCTACCTGTCACGCAATACTCTGTATTGGTGTAACACCACACTTCGGCAGCCAACCTGCCTGTCTTCCTGCAGGGAGTCCTCTACTATCCTTTCCAGCCCTGACTTGACTGATTCTGGCCCAGACCTAAGTGTTTCTCTGCCACTGGTCACATTCATTTTCGATATATATATATGTGAAGCACCACGTATAGCACTCAGACTTTAGATACCCCTACTGTTTTCTTCTTACACCAAACATTGATAATATACTTTTAATTTTGTCTTCTGTCCCTCACAGGGCTATTTAATTCCTGAAAGTACTCCTATCCCACAACCCCTTTTCTAATAGTCCCTTGTGAAGGACTTTTTCAAAAATTTTCTTTAAAGGGAAAAAAAGAAATCTAATGATTGTCTTTTACTATTTGTTGACAAGCTCAAGGAATTATCATTAGACTTCATTTTTCTTTACAGAAACTATGCTGATGGATAGCTATAGTATCACAATACTCACCTATATGTCTTCCTTTTTTTTTTAATTACTATTTCAACCAATTTATCAAGTAAGGAGAGAAAATTCATTAGACTAATTCTCAGCATCAATTCTACTGTTCAATTAAAGAGAAGCAGAAAAATTGCTTTCTCCAACCTTACAGGTTAGAAGCCAATATTAAAGGAAAGACTACATATTAAGTTAGCAGCCCTATTTGAGCTCACCATCAATTTCCAGTAGCACATTCTGATATGTTTAACTCATACTCTGTTGCTCTTCATTTGATGAATTTAGCACCTACTTTTCCTTCACTTTTTTCTTTGATGGTAGCTAATCCTTAATACTGCAAAAGAAATGGCAGACAGGTTAGATTTCCCTCTTAAGTATCCTGTGATAAAATATGACAGGGAAAAAATTTGATCTATCAGCAAACCCATTGTCCTCCTCACCTATTATTCTGTGTTACAATACTAAGGAAAAAAATCCTTAACTATTATTCTGTGTTTCATTACTGAGGAAAAACTTATTTACAAACTTGATGTGACCAGCCTTTTGGAAAATATCTGAACTCCCAGCAGAACAACTCATCCTCAAGACACTATGCTTGCTTTGGATGGGGTTCCCTTGCATTTCTGGCTAGTAATAACGACATCTTCACAATTTTGAACCACGCCTATTCCAATAGCACACTTCCTTTGCTAATACTGTATATTGGGTGGTGCAAATCAAGCCTTTGGACAACTTGGAACCAAGTCCATCCCCTAGACTTGGTAAGCCCTCAGGGATTGATAAACTTTCACCATATGTTGATTTACCAAGGGAGCCTATACAATCAGAGCCTCTATTTGTCAAGGAGGTATGAAATGGCACCATCTCTCTAAAGCTCAGAGCACGATAGCTTTCTGCATCAATCAGTTGGGCCAGGGATTTTGCAAGATTAAGCCACCATGTAAGAGTTTTGATAGTCTCTGCACATAATTGGATTGGCCCATATAAGGAGAAATACAGTATTTTTTAGTAATGATCCAGTGACCTGCATTTACAAATCTGATTGCACAGTTTTATGTGACTACTCTGCAATGTTTGCACTGTTTTCATAGGTGGGAGAGAAAACAAGTGAAACCAGGATAGCAAAGTTACAACATTAACAAAAACCTGTCAGGCTATTATTTTTTCTTCTAAAAAGTACATATTTCTTATAAACCTTAAAAAATATTTCCTTGCATTAGAATTTTAGCTGTGAATGATGCTTTCATTATTGGTAAATATACACAGTCTCCTTGCTGTTCTGTCTGATATCCATCATCATCATCACGGCTTGGCTTCGTGAGCGAAGATCTGGGAAGGGCTTTTCCCACGCTCACTGCAAGCGATGAGTGCACCCTTCAGGCCTGCGCGGTGGATTTTTTAGGTGAGGTGCAGCATGCGCGGAACTGGCTCCACCCTTTACACCTGAGGTTCATCTGCCAGGGCCCAGCGAGCTTGGACGGTGACAGCGAAGTCCTCGGGTCGTAGGTTTGGTTAGAGTATCCTTCTCTTAGATGGAGCCTTACAGGGCTAAACGAGCTCCATCTGCCCGGGTCTGGAGTCAGAGTTGTCCTTCTCCTAGGATGGTGCCCGAAGGCTAGTGAGCCCATCCTGCCCGTGGACACACTTTGTCTGACCCTTCAGCTGAGACCTGTCTGGCCTGGGAGACCCCACCAGAGGCACATGCCACCACCAGCACAGCTCTCAGCCTCACAAGGGCACGCAAGCTCCTTCCCCACGGCAAGGGGGTGCCCGTGACAGAGTTGCTGCTCTACCTCCAGACATCACAGATCACGGGGTGGCCGGGGCCTGCCAAGAACGGGACTTTGTTACAGACAAAGTCTGTGTACTGCAATGGTTGTTCATATATGACTATTCAGTTATTAATATAACACAGTAAGTACGCTGGATAGGGAGGAGCGAAGCAAGCAAATCTCTTACAAACAATCTGTTGGACTATTCCAACTCTCAAGATAACAAACACCAGGAATAACAGGAGGATCACCCCCACCTACACGGGCAGTACAAAGGCAATGGACCCATTATATACACTTAGTTGGATCCCACATCATGTGGTCAGCGAATCCCATGCATCTTTGTTGCAATAGCCTGACTGCACATAGTCATTCTTTGCATAAACCAGGAGCACCTGTCTAGCATCTTCAGATATTCAGCATCAGTTGCTGAAGAGTCGGATGTTGCTGAGCTATTTCTGGCCATCCAAAAATCTCATAGATCACTGCACAAAACCACGAGGCTGTAGATGATCACTAAAAACCATAGCCCGTTGCTCAATTCTTTAGGTTTTGTATGTCTAGATAAGCTTTCAGACTTACCACATTCACCGAGTCAGATACAATACAGAACAGGATCCCCGTAAGGAACATGTGCAGGTCTCGTGGCATCATTCTAAACTGGAAGCTGACACTGACCATTTCCATTCCCCTACCAGTGAGTAAAAGTTTCCTCATGTTTAGACAATGGATAATTCTGGTGATTTGAAATACATCTATAATATTTGAGATTATCTCTGTCATAGTGTGACCTTATTCCTTGTACTTATGCCTTTATTCACAGGTAACCACGTAAGCATATTTTTTTTTTCTCAGTGTTTAAATACACAGAGCTGAATGAAGTAAGTATTCACAGAAAGCATTCAGTTTGCGTACTACGATCCATTTCAAATATCAAAAAATACAAACCTAACAAAATCATGTTAAGATAACTGCGAAGTGCCTTTATGAATATAAAGAATCTATAAAGCCGTCACTAGGTGGGTCCATAGCAATGGATTAGACTTTGAGAGACGTTACATGCAAAGCATTAATGCTTAAAACAGACGCAACACAGACCAAAAGAGAGTCTGGAAATGGGAAAGTGAAGTGGGAGAGATTCTTTCCTCCAGCTACAAAGCCATCAGGCCTGAAAACCAAAGGGCTGCGGGGCTGTATTTTGCACTGGCTGCCCACCTTTGGAGGTGCTTTCGTTAGCAAGAGTAGGATTCAAATTATACTAGAAGTTACTCGTGTTCTCTCATGAGCAGGCCACATGCTCACACAACAGCGGTATTTCTTCTTTCTGTAGGAGTAAGGTTGAGGAAGGTATTTTTACAGGAGGAGAAAGGAGAAAAAAAGCCAAAGGAGAAATGTTTCTAATTCATCCTTGACAGTATTTCTTTGGGGCAGTGAGTGGAAAGGAAAGTGTCACTTCTTAAATTACTTTCCTCTTCAACTGCTGTAAGAGGAGGGTGTGGGTTCCAGGCAGAAAACCCATTATTTTTGGTCTGGTCACATTTATTTGGGTCTATCCAGGCTTTAACCAAGTAGGAAACTGCCCCAGTGTGGCCACCGTGACAGCAAGGAAGGAATAATAGGTATTTTATCATTTCCGCTAAGCAGAAGCTCCTATCAGAATACAAAGATGATGGAAAATGTGGGTGGACTATTTGGTTCCAGCTGGCTCCACATCGCAGAGTAAGGAGATACCATGATCTTTGACAGGTTCCTATTAGCAAAAATCAAGCAAAAGATTATGGGAAAGCTTCCCATCCCATTATAAAATAATTTGGGGGAGGGAAAAGGATGGGAGACTAGCAGTTTTTCTTCCTAAGCTCTCAGGAACTGTCTATTTTTATGACCCTTTTAGTGTTGAAAGCATTGTCTGAAGTAAAGACTAATCTCAACGGATGAGAAAGTAAACCTATCGTTAAACTAGTCAGAAAATGTAAAGCAGGAAGAAATGAACATTTTCATCTGGTGGAGCTGCTATGCAGCAAGTCTAACTTACTGATCAGCGATGGGTGTGAGGGCCTGTAGGGTGCCACCAGCCCCGACTGGTCCTGTGCACACCCAGGACTTCCCTCACCTGACCCACAGCCCAGGACCCCGTTTCAGCCCCTCAGGGCTGTCAGCCCCCATGCAGCAACGCCGCAGTACGGCCAGCATCCAGCTCCCCACAGCCCTGCCCTGCCCTGGCAGGCACCCTGGCACCCGTGGGCACACACCCTGGCCCCAGGAAGGTGTCCCATGCCTGGGGCTGCAGCTGCTCCAGTGTCCCCCGCTGCCCTTCTCCTGGTTGGGACAGTGGGATGGGCCCTGGCTGGCCTGGGGTGTTGCTCCCAGCTCCCAGAGAGCTGCTGGCCCCTCTTGGCACCCCGACAATAGGCTCTACCCGATCACCCACCCATACCACAACCCATAGCCAAATACCAGTAACAAAACCTACCCAGTAACCTCCAATAGCTAAACCAAATAAAAATCAACATCACAAGCGTCTTCCCCATGAAGTGAGAGTGGGATTACGCCATTCGTAGGTGAACGCACTGCTCCCAGTCACACGCGCAAGCTGTCTTTGTTCCGTATGGAATTACACGCCTTACACACCAGACAGAGACTGACCTGTGGCAGTCAATAAGGAAGGAGTGGGGACAGTATTTAAACAATATCTCCCACTGGTGTTTGAATCCACTGCTACAGAGAAACAGCTCCTTGCCTTTGGGCCCCACAATTCAACTGTATCTTCTACCTTTGGATCTTCCCTGGCCATCGCTTTCAGATGTTCAGTTCCTCTGAATGCTGCCAGAGGAGGAAGAAGGGAAGGCAGTGCCTAGGGCTGTCCGTGCTCCACACATCAAACAGTTCAATGATTAAGAATGACTGACTTCACCTGGGAAATAGAGAAGCTAGGGCCAGCCCTCCTCTGCCTGAAGGCTACAAACTTACACCCTACTGTTCCTAAAGACTTACTCCAACCATCAGGCACTAGAGCTGCAATCACCAACCAGTCAAATGCAGTAAGTCGCTCTGGAAGCTGCTAAAAGACGCAGAAAACTTGCTTTGATGGAAAAGTATCATGACGATGACCTGCTAAACAGGTAAGGTATGCAACCAAGAAGATGGTCCTCCAGGTTCCAGAGTCTCTTCTATGGCTTCTACCTTCATTTTACATTAAATGTCCATGAATGAAGTATTAATGTTGTTTCATTACTGAATTCGTTAAGCTAGGACAGAAATACCTTTCTGCAGCCAAATTACTCTCTTATTTTTTCCAGCCAGTTTGAACAATTTCATTAAAAGCATTAAGCCCAGACCCTCCTATGTTTAGGTCATTGGGCCTCTCTCTCTCTCCTCGAAAGTGGGAAATGCACATCTGACACCCCCCCACACACCCCCTTCAGAAAGAGGAAGGACTAACCTCCATAGAGCAGTGTTTAATTTGTGGATCCAGAGAGATTTCGGAGGAAGAGAAGAACTACACTGTTTTTTTCTACTGAGACAGCAGCACTTCTGAGTCCACTTTATTTTAAGTTAAGGATTTCATGCAATTGGGAAGTTTCGGCACAATCAGTGTAGGCAGAAGCTAAGAAGAGGTTCTTGGGATCACAAGATTTCATTTAGGCACTTAGGCTCTGTCACTGTTCACTTTAAACACTTGCAGATCTGTGCCTGAGTGCAGCTCCAATTAAAGAGAACAAGATATTCCCTATGTAAAGAAATAGATGTGGTTGGCATAAAATTCCCAGATAGGAAACAGGCTGGAAATACACGTAAACTCGAGAGTTTGAATCTGGTATTGAGCAATCCCTTGGAATTACTATCTTTGTTTCCTAAACAAATGTTGGTTACAACTTCAATATCTGCTCAAAGCCATTTAAACTTTCAAGGAGTAGCAACAGTTAATTTTTAAGTATTACTGTCAAGCCATACTAGGATATGTGCAGAACTTGTCACAAGTTTCTTCCAGTACAGTTTAACAACGCACTCAGCTAAGACAACATAAGAGAGCAGCACTATGGTATGAACTAAGTACTGTTATGTCATCAGGAAACTGTCTCAACCGAACACTCTGAAGATATTTACTTAGTAATTTCTGAGCAATTTTGACCACAAAATTAACTCTTTTTTTAATTTCCACATCCGTCACCAAAAAATACATATAGTGTAATCTCTAGATACAGAAAATGTAACTGAGGTAAAGATGAGCTGCCTAATAGCTTGAACAGGTGACTGTAGGATAGAAATTCCCCGATTTATAATGCCAGTGTTGGTCTGGCTTTTTTCACACCTTTAAGGTCTTGACAACTCTAGCACTAAGGATCCCAACTCTAATAAAAGTTAATATCTATTCTGAGGAGGTTTCCAAGAGAATCAGTTAGTAAATTTTTTTTTTTTACAGCACTTTCAAAATATGGAGTACGGCATGTGTGTTTAGAATTTCTGAAAGAACTGACAGTGGATCTGGAATTTTCCTTCAGTGAAACAGTTGTCTCAACAGCCACAGTTTCTCTCAAGAGACTGTTTTCTTTGAATCACTGTTAGTGTGTTACTAACTTCTCTAATAGATGGCAAGGATTTGTGGAAAGCAAGACAAAAGTTCAGAATAGAGGTGCATCTCAGTAGGGCTCTATTCTGCAGCTTCCTCTGGAGTCCCCTCACCAATCATCTGTTACTAAAAAGGCAGAGATGGTGCAAGGGGTAGAATACTACTTACTGGATGACCTGGAAGTGTTGTGAACATTCATTCGAGGAATGTTCTCCTCAAATCTCCTCCTACTTGTTTTCCATTCTTCTGGATTTATGGCTGAAGAAATTATGCTAACAGTGGTGGCCACTGTAGCTGATACACTGTTCGGTGTGGTATTTGGATTTCGGTCAATGGAGGATTTTGCTTTATATGCATGTCAAATATCTTGAGTGATGTTGATAAATCAGAAAAACCTGTGCTGCAAATCTGATATATATGTCATGTCAATAATGCTCCAAAAATCCTCTAATCGCATATTGTATACTATTTGCTTCAAATTAAGCATAAAAAGAGAAAAGCGGGGGAGAAGACAAAAAGACCAACAAAACTCAGAACTTTCTAAGTTCTTCAAAAAGGTTCTGTTCAAACAGCAGTTCAAAGTATAGTCTGGTTCTTATTTTATCCGGAGTTGGCTTATCCATCCACCATAAGGACTTCTTTAATTCCTGTAAAACAACTGTGTGTTCAGGAGAGTGTCTATTCTGAAAATGTTTCTATTCATAAAAACGGTCTTGCTGAATTCTAGCTCTCCAGTATGTTTGCAACTCAATGTGAGATTTACTGGCTGACAGATAAAAGATGTCTTTTTCAAGCATCAGTCCTGAACACTCAGTAAGGGATCATAAAATCAATCTGGTTACCTAGTGGCTCATCCAGCAACAATAGGAATAGACGATTTGTTCACTGTCAACACGTGGACAACTCCATTGCCTTCGCTGCCTTCAGTGAGGCTGTACAGCCTTGCAGAGGAGCCACATTCAGACGCCTGCTCCTGATACACAAAACAAAGGGAGTTTCATACCACTGTTCTCTGAAGCTGCCGCTTGTACAGTGTGGAGCAGGGGTCGGCAACCTTCCAACGGTGATGTGCCAGATTGTAATTTTCTTTCCCAAATTAGAGTTTAAGAATGCTGGCAGGAACTTTGCAGGAGCCAACAGACGCTGCCTCTCAAAGAGGCAACATGCTGCCAATCAGCTGATTGGCAGTATCTTGCCTCTGTGTGAGGCAGGGGCTCTGGGCTCCCGGGGAATCAGGATCTCGGTAGGAGCCAGTGGGTCTCAGAGATACCTCCTGCACTGGCTTTCCTATGTGATATTCTGAATCTGCCCTGCAGTACTGATGCCACAAGTGGCCATCTTCAAGGTTCTGCACTAAAAATCTGTCCAGAACTCAAAGCCATATCCCAGCTTGGGCACCAATTCTAGCATGGAGGTGAAGAACCAGAATAAAATAGCATTTAATACTCCCCGAAGCTTGCAAAGTCATTGGAAACAAAGCAGACTTCCTCAGCTTTGCAGATGTATTTGTAACTCTGAGTTTCTGTCCAGAGGCACTCGGGCAGTTCCTGTGTCTTTAAATAAAAATTCACTTAAAATAATTACACGTGCCCTTTCACTTGCTTCAAACTCACATACCTCTTTCACTTTCAGGACTCAGCAAACATTTTCAGTTAGTCAGAGAGTAAATACACATAAATGCACTGGTTAGGGCAGAATATATAACTGCAAGCAACTCTGTACTTTGAAAAATACTCGAGAGAAAAAAAAACTGGTAATTTTCTAAGTATTTTTGGTGAGGCAGTTATCTGAATTTAACAGAGACACAAAGAGTACCATCTCTATGTTTTTCTTTCAATACCTGTAAAAGGGGACAAGAGTCTTCCCACCTATTTCTGAGTGAGTTGAGGTTTGGAGTGAGTTGCTGTCATGTTTTGAAGGCATACAAATTGTGCGCATAACCAGCAGCATCACTGTCAGCCACAGTGAAGAGTGGAATCACGCTCTCTTCAATTCTGCACTTTTCAGCCAGAGTCATGATGCAACTGATAGAGCTGCCACCACGTCCTCTTTGGGGCATTTAAGAGCAGGGCTGGCTACTTCCTACTTCCTTTTCCACGGGGGATGCAGTTCAATCTTCCTGTAAGAATAGCAGCGGCTCTAACTGCCGTGCCACTGGCAGTACTTCACTGGCTTTTGTTCAGTAAATAGTCTAATTCTGCTGAGTTGGTAGCAGCGGAGATTGTTGGTGATATATTGTCCTAGCATTACACACACTGTCACCTGGCAGGATGATTGACTAGAGTCTGAATCCTGGCAGAACAGCGTTTTGCAGTTAGTTTGGCATTTCTTTATTAAGTTCGGGTTAGATTCACTTAAGGAATGCGCTTGCCAGCTACTCCATGTTTTTGACTTTATATCCATCACAATGATTAATGGTCTATGTACGAAGATATTCATAATGAAATTCTTACCTTCTTCTCCCAGCCCAACATAAAATACACCTATCATTGTCTTCTGTTGAAGCAAGCCAAATTCCATTAGAAACATTTTCAGACACCAGCATAAGACCTTTCCACACTTCACACAAGCCCCAAACCTTCTAAACATGAGTGCATATTTTTCAGGATAGACGTTGTTCAAAAAATGAAACATTATACGAAACCTCTCTTCACCTCTTTGCTTTTTTTACTCTTTTCTTTGCCTCTGAGTTCCTCTAATTCAGTGAGCTGTCTAGGAAAATAAGAAATTTTGAGCATCTGCCTCTATGACTATGCAGTTATCAGAACAGAACTATTATAATGGTAGTGCCTAGGAACCTCAGCCATCAGTGGATGGTAGCTGCTACATAAACACAGAGAAAATCACAACTCCTGCCTCAGGCATTTTGCAAGTTATGAAACGAGAGGCGGCAGTTAGACTGGAGCAGTATGGAAGCAATGAAATACGTTTGCTCAAGATTATTATGCAGTGGTCTCACAGAGACCTATCAAGCTTTTTTAGATATTAAAAATCCTATCAGTCCAGCCACGGTTTCGACAACTTCATAGATCTCATTGTCAAGCTTTGCAGACTACCATTGTTTGGGGGTTTATTGCTTAGGAATGGCTCAACTGTACCATTTCGCCTTCTGCAGTAATGGACTTCCATCCAGAGCTGTCACTGCTATTTCGAAAGCTGAGTACCGACAGAAAGACGCAGCTGTGCTATGAAGCAGTTATGAAGTGAAGTTATTAATCCCTACAAGCATATAAATCACCATGCCCAAATGCAGTACAGTTTCTCTACTGTATTTTACTCCTGTCTGAAATACGAGTTTCTCTTGCTCAACCTCCCTTATGATATCCATAGATTTTTTTCTTAAGTACCTAGGGCCAGATTCTCAAAAATGCTTGAAAATGTTACTAGAAGATCACTCTGAGGCATTCGAAACTGCTTAGAGAAGTAGTGCTTAAGGACCTTTTAGAACCCCTGTTGACACTTTGATGAAACTCCCAGTGCCTAAACATCTTAGGCACTGGCCCATCATGCTAAAAAATTTGCCCAAAGCTTCCTCCTCTTCCTATATGCAGCTCAGAGTTCTGTGACAAACCGTTTCTTCCTGGGTTAAATCTGTTAGCAGCCAAGTTTTCCCTTTAAGTGTTTAATTAATCTTATTGCCAAAGTATTCTTCTTGAAACCTTGATAAAGAGCCACTTAGCACTCAGAATTAAAATTTATGGGAGAGAAAGCTCGGATGGGATTTGTCTTACCTAACATTACACATCTTCAAGCACAGCCGTTAATATCTGCGCTGGGTCCATTCAGAGTTAGCAGAGAGAAGTAGGGTCTCACAGGACAGAATTCATTTGACCCATTCTAAATAACTACTAAAGGGTTTGGTGAGTTGCATCCCAGAAGGGCCTGCTTTGACAAGAAAGGAAGAACAGGTAACTAACTTCAGCATAGGATCTGCTTTGAAGACATCTGAAGTTAGGTGAGAAGGATTGCTCCACTGTGTCTGGAGGTTAAAATAGGATGTTGTTGATGGTCAGATTTATGAATTCCTTCCTTTCTGTTGTTGACTCCAAACACAACCATCAGCAAATCACTTAACTTCTCAATGTTACATTTTATGTATCTATAAAAAAGGTATATTATAGTGCTATTACATTCTAGATACGTTGCAGAGTCGTAGCAAGGCAAAACTAGCTCTTGAAAGCGTGTTGAGAACCTCGGAGGAAATATATTCAATATGTGCAAACGGTATTAAAGAGACTACTAAAGAAGGAGGAAAACAACTGACAGGACTTGGAGCAAGGAATAAAAGAGATTAAATTCTACTAGCTGCACATAAACGTTGTGAATTGTCTCTCTTACAAATGTTTAGCAGGTTGCACATGCTCAGGAGATCTAATATTTCAAGGTGGATTTTCTCCATGCCACGAGGACAAGCAAAGAACTTGGTTAGGTTGTCATCTAGAGTTCCAGAGCATATGCAAGCCAGGAGAGTTTGTCGTGCTGCTAAGCTTTGCAAAACAGCGTAAATGAAGGTCTTGTTGCAGGGTGCTAATCTTCTCAGAATTCTTATTAAAAATGGATGATTGCAAGTACTTCCAAACAGCCAGGGCATCATTTTTTGATTTACTAAGCCCATGAACATTGTTACCAGTGCATTTTTGCAAGCTTTTTATAAAAATGAAAGGGAAAAAACCTGAGGGTTAAGATGGTCATTTGCATGGATTACTTTTTTCCCTTTTTCCCACCTAAGAAAAGTCTAAAGGAGACGTATGTTTAAGCTGTTAGCCAAGACAACGCAAATTTTGTTTCTGGACTTGGCACTCTCCCAGACTGTATCTGGAATCAAATGGTTAATTTTCCACGCGCAGCCAGAGGTGCTGCAAAGGAGGGAGGAATTGAGCACCCGAGGTGATTATAGCTGAAAACATGACTCTAATGTAGGGAA
>NW_010429654.1:67680-89916 GCF_000710305.1 Buceros rhinoceros silvestris | reverse complement strand
ATAATTCATATTTTAATAATTGATTATTATCTACAAAGTTATCATTATAATCATGTTTATAATGAATGCATGTTTTACCAATTTGAAATAACTAAGTATTCTAATCTTAGCAAGCTTAAAGAAAGTCTGTTAATGAGATAAGAATATTTGCCTTTCTGCATATGTATTAACTGCTCTCTTTTTAGTTCAGAAAAGATGCTTGCAAAAGGATTACTCTGGGATGTAATTCTTGCAAATTCACCAGTGTGAGCGCAGGTAGTATCAAGAGAAACACTGCTGGGAAAAAATCTAGATAGCTGTAGGTTTTAAATTGTGCCTGCTACTTCAAACTGATACGGCCTTTCCTTTCAGTTCATTGTGCCTTTCCTTCAGTTCATGGCCTTTCCATTCAGTTAAACGACGTCTTCACTTCTTATTTCATTAGCAGCTGAGACAAATACTGCTCCTGAATATCGGTGAAGCATTTTCAACTCAAGGCTGTGGGATACGGAACATCCTTATTTTAGTGGGAAATGGTGATGCTCTTATAGGAGCACATCCTTTGAGTTTCCTCAGTGGTATTTGTTTTGCATTCCTCCCAGGCAGAGCACAACCACTCATTTCAAACGAGACCTGTACTAGAAATATCAACACTGTAGTCACTTCAGACTCATGCTGTGTTAGGTGTTAACTTCCACCAAAATCAATGGAATTTAGAAATTTAAATCTCTTTAAGGATTGGGGATTTAGTCTAATCTAATGAATTCTAAAGGTATTATACTTCGAAACCAACTGGCAAATACAGTCACTAGAGAATATTCCTGCTTACTTCACAAACAAGGCCTCACATATGCTACATTCTACCTAGGGTTGGTGAATCACTGATGGCCTCACAACATCATCTATACACTTACGGTGAACAGCTTGACACGTGGCAGGCAGACACCTTCCCCGTGTGCACACCTCACAGGTGTGGTCAACAGATGGATTCAAATTCATCGTATTTGGCTTGGAAATATGGAAGAATGACAACAGGTATTTTCCTGGATGTGTATTCAGGACCCCTCCATCTGCTTCCCTAACAGCTCACATCACGGTATAGAATTGTTCCCCTTCAGGTCACGATAAAAAGGGCACCAGTTCTTCCCATTTCACATCAAAAGGAACATTGTGATACCGAGATCACCCTTTAGGTTCATATCTGTCCAATTAGATGGACTATGGTGGATTTTCTATTCTGTAATTTGAGGAATTCAATTTTATGAATGTACAGAATTTTGAAGCATTTAAAAATAATCTAAAAATAACATTTTGCCTATTTTTGCAAGATAAGCACAACTTAAAATGCCATTGTTTTGCCACATGGCAAAATACTGATTACCAGTAATAGACTGATCCTTTAGGAAAAGAACAAGTATTCTTTTTACAATACTGACGCTGAGAGACATGTTCCCCTGATAATCATAATCAGCACTTGATGTTCCAATTAACAGCAATGAATATCATTTCTTCAGGAGTAAAAGTACTGTTTCAGTTTACATACTTTTGCTAATCGCATTGCTGCTCATTTGTGTATTTTAGCTCAAAGCAGGAATCTGGACTAAACTTGTATTTGTCAGAATACTGGGAGTTAAGCTCTGGCTGCAGGTTACACATTGCATGTGTAATCACGTGTGTATGCGCGAGAGAAATGGAAAAGCAATGGGAAGCTGGGAAGCAGAGCTATTTCCAGTATCACAGCCATTCTGCCTCTCCTCATGTCTTCCCTCCCCTATTTTATGAGCTCCTGGAAAGGGGAGGCTTGGAAGCAGGCCTCCTCAAGAAGCAGTGCTGCTATAGAGTCCAGAAATGCCAGGAAACTAAACAGAAGCCCTGGGGTCTAATAAACAACATGCAGTCTCTGTGGACTTTTATCCACTCAGAATGATTATTTTAACAGCATCCAAAAGGCTAGTGTATGTACTGATAGGGGCTCCAGTAGCAGGGATTATGCCTTTGCCTCCACAGTGAGCATATGGAGAAGCGGTACCCTTCAGTAAGGTCAGTGGAGACAAAGAGAAGACACGCATTAGACATGTCTCAGGCTTCCAGCCAATCCTTCTTCCAACCTGGTAGGCAAGTAAGCTACGCTGTGCTTTCCTTCAGTTCACAGTAATAAACTTCTACCATTTAGTTCTTACGGAGAATTAAATAGTTGCTTGCGTGAAGAGCAGTATAGTATCAGTGTCCTGCAGTCTCAGCCCAAATATATCTTAGTGGCTGTTAATTGGTAGCTTGCCATCCCAGCCCTTCTCCTAAATAGTAATGCTCACCTTCAAATACCCTTAAAATTGTCTTTGAAAATGAGTTCACATTGCTGCCATTGTTAGTTCAGAAGATCTAGCCAATTTCAGGCTTTTCATGTTTATTAATTAAAAGGTGACCGAAAATGGCATTATCAAAGCCTGCATTAAATTGCTATCTTTGTTTTATGATGGTTAGAGGTCCCCGAATGGAATTGAAAAGGCCACATGTGTTACAATTATTATTTTTTTTAAGCAGACACCACTTTGTCATCATATACTAGATTCAAAGCTAGAGGCCACAGTCAAACACACAAAAGAATAGCTGGCTTTTTTCTCTTTCCAATTATTGATATGTAAGAGAGAGGACAGAGTAATTGTTTAATCACTGGCACATTGCTTTAAATCTAATTCTCAGCACACACAGAGAAAACACAAATGGATGGAAAGGGCACTGAGGCATTTGAGTTGATTGATAGCAGGTCAGTGGCCAATGCACAATAGTTTAGATATAAAACGTGGCAAATTAAGAGCATCACATTCCAAAAGCATTATATGAAGCTGAGAGATGGAACCAGAGAGATGGTTAATACTATAAAAAGGTAGAAATACCAGCCAATGCGCTCACCCAGCTGAAGTGCGCAATATTATACAATGGATTGTACTGGGAAAGAAAAGGTAGGAAATTGAGGATGGGGTATGTTTTTGCTACTCTTTAGAGAACTTGCTTTGAAGCAATATTTGCTTATTTGAATAAATATTATGCTGCAGACGTTGACCCTTTCCATTAAAAAAATGACAGGGTGACTCATGAAAAACAGCTCCGATGGCCTCAAAGAGCACATGCAAGCCATCCAGCTTTCAAGCTAAATTCATGTACATCCTAGTAGACCAAGGTAAGTCCATCTACACAGCAGGTAATTTTTTACGTAGCTAATAATTTGTATGTACCTGTCATGCACAGCACTGTACCAATCTGGCCGAGGCACTTGGTCTCAATGAGAAGGCAGAAAGAATGATTCCGTGGTTATTAGACTCTCTGGGGTCTCCTAACCATTTCACATAATTAGTTCTGAGAAGTTTTAAAATGCCTTTGCTTTCCTGTTCCTGTGATATGCATTAGATTTTTAATGTAAATATTTCATGTTTGCAGATCACAGGAGACCATATAGCTGAACAGATTACAAAACACGGTCAAGTTTAGAACAACACAGAGCAGACTAGTAGCAGGCACTCCCAAAGGTTTATAAGGACAAGAAGTACCTGGTTTTCTGATTGCCCTCTGTGGATTTTGATGTCAGAGTAGCACAAAAGAGCAATTATGAAGTTTTTAAAATATATTATTGAGCTTTGGTTTGAATAGGTACTAGAGGAGAAATACGCTGACAACAGCGGAAGAGTTAGCGATTGACAGAAGAACTAACAGAGCTCTGGAAAAGCTCTGGAAGTGCAGCTGGAATTGGGATTGCTCATAGACCTGTTCAAGCTAATTGTGATAATTTGGAGGATAAATTTTTTTTACATCTTTTTTTATGATGCAGGGTGTTACTGCTCAGGGCTACATTCCCAGCTACTTTTTATATCCACGTGAAACTCTGTGGGCTGCCAGGACCCCAGCACTGTTTCAATACTCAGCTCTCAGAAATCATGTCATAAGGGAGCTACAAGCCTCCATGCACGTATGAAATGAGAGTTAAGAAGATTCTTCAGATTAAAGTTCTCGTGAATCTGTTCATGTAGATGGAACCATTTTGGCTACTTACCAAAAGTGTATCAGAATCTGCCCTTTGATTGCCAAGCAGAAAAGATCAGGCAGTGAGCTGCCTGATCAAGTGATTTGCTATGACCTAATTGTATATTTAGATGTAAATGTTGCCTTTGGATTTGTCTGTAAGGGCACAATTTGACCCTTTCCTTTTTTTTCCCAGCTGAAATGAAATTATGCTTAAGTGACACATCAAAAGAGGCAGGAATTTGCAGTTGGCACCATTTACGGATTAGTACTATCTATTGATATTACATTAACCACATATTCCTCCTGTTCAAATGATTCAAATCTTTTTTCAGGACAGAGAAAAAAACCCACGACTTGTACTGGAAATTAAGATGTGACCCAGCATTCAGCTGCAGCTTTTGCTCTTTTCTTGACGCTACCTAGCACAAATGACAAGATTGGGAGAAAGCCCAGCTAAGAATACTCCTAGACCAGGGAAACGTACCGAAGCAAAATATTACTGTCTTGTTACTAATTCTGAGCAGAAATTTCAATAGGTCTGTTGCTTGTTTGCAATACTTAGCAAATTGCATTCAGGACTGGGACTGACAATCCTGATTTTGTCCAAGGAACTAAATGGGCCAAGGAACGAATCATATGGAGAACACCTATTCGTCTATAGTAGAAATCTATCATAAAACAGAGCATTTCTATAATACAGTGAGGCTGAACGTTGTGCTGAGTGTGGTACAGCAGTGCTGTGAATTTTGCTGAGAATTTCGGTCCCTAGAGCTCAATTCGTTAGACTGCAAAAGCATTAACATTATTTCTTTGAAATAGAGGAAGAATGGGACTATCTCACAAGTATTATTGTCTCCATATACATGTACAATATAACAGAACATACCACACTCATATATTTTAGTTGGAGGTACCTGGCTATTAACAGGGAACATTTACGATTAAAAATACATTACCCTCACCTAAAAAGTTCTGGCTTAACAAGTGAAGACTGTTTTCACGATGCTTGGAAGTTTAACAGCCTCACAAAATTACCACAGATCAAGAACACGTTATCTTCTGTGATGGCTAACTATTTCAGTATCCGTTCATAAAATCATGCCTTTCTTAAAAGCGCCAGATCCAGGCTACAAGTTGCAGATTTACTCCCTAGATGCACTGTTTTTCTTTTCAACTGAAACTGCTGAGAAAGTAAATCCTGTCAAATCAGACAGTGTTCCAAACAGCCATCATGACAAATTCATCTTAGTATGTCAACATACCAAGTTTTTTTTCCTAGATACCTCGATGGGCCAGATTCAATGACCCCAGAGCCAGAGTAACTTTCACCGCTAGAAGCAGCTCTTCCTCCTGGCTAGAAAAGAGTAACGACAACAACAAAAACAACAACAAAATGTTCCTTAGAGAAAATAAGGAAGACTGAAAGAACCAGTGAAAAAAGAAGAAGATTGGACATACAGAGGGGGATGCTGGAAGAAGGCAAAATGGAAATGCAGAGAGAAAGAGGTTAAAGGAAACCACAGGATGCATAGATAGCAAGGGAGGATGGGTCAAGAATTTGACCTGCAAGTGACTTGAGTTTATACCCGAAGACCTCAAATTTTCAATTAGTCTCCTCTTTTCTTCAGACTCGTAAATACGCGCAGCTTGCTCTGCCATTCTGCTGCTGGAAGGACTGACTTTTCCCAAAGAGATCCCCTATGCTACTTCCAGAGGCACCGAGGCCACACAAGATCCTTTGCTGCAGGCCTAACCCTCTTTGAGCAATTTCCTTTCATACTGGGCCTGGCAGGGTTCGCCTTTTTTGTCACACTATGCGATTCCTGCAGCCGCTCTGTAGTAATGTGCCAGCCTCTACAGGCTGCACGTTGTATGGAGGAAGGAGGGAGATATGCCAGAAAGGAGTCAGGTAAAACTGCCACCTTTTTCCAGATGCACATTTAGAGATCCATCACTAGGTAACGGCATTCATTCCTAGTCAAGAAAGCCCCTAGTAGCCAATTCTTGCCAATAAAATCTACTGCAATTTTTTTTTTTAATGCTACAGATATGGAAAATCCGAAATAATCAGAAAACATTTTTTGTTTTTTGTTTGTTAGATCCAAGGAGAAGAGTTGTTATTTTATTGCTCTGTGTAGATGGTCCTACTTTGATGGACAAAATGTCTAGGACAATTGGACCACAAAGTGACATAAATCCCAACAGAACAAAAATATATCCATTACCTACAGTATGTCCAGAATCAATCTCTGTGAGGGATGATTATGGTATTGACCTGAGACCTGTCACTACATTTTCCTCTGAGAAGTCCCTAGTGCTTGTAGACAGAGCCCCTGTGGGGGTTATCTTTCATGTACACCAATATGAAATGAATACTAAAAACTCGCCTTTTGTGTGTGCTTTTCTTAGCCGAAATATAACAATTAATGCCTATTGAATTATTATCTGGATACAAGTTGGGCTGAAAGGAGGGCATAAAGGAAATGAATATGTACAGTACAAAGAATCCATAACGCCGAGTGACTGAGACGCTAAGCAAGTCACTCTACAATACAAGCCTTCTCACCTGAGTGCTGCTGTCTACCTGGACAAACTCCAGTCAATATCTGAATAAATTTGGTAATCAGAATGGCAGCAGAAAGGAATCAAAAGCTGAACAAGGGATAATCAACAACAGAAAAACCTTGTTGCATAATGCATTGTAACTTCTAATTATTAGGAAGATCCTTGTGTTCATCTGGAATTAATATAATCAGGTTTTTTTCAGATGGTCATTTGGTCTCTGGGGAAAATTGAAAAGAGTTACTGTATCTCCTTCAACAAAGGAAGATACATCATGTCTGAGTGCAGTACTTGCAAGTGGACTAGCCACACAAATTTGCCTTCAAAAACCACATCACCACGCAGACCCAAATAACTCATCCAAGGCAAACAATTAATTCATGTACAACAGCATAGTTCTGCTGGAGGAAAGAAAAACCCACAGGACACAAACCTTGTCATGTAGTCCAGCACGACGTAGATAGAAGAATCGCTCTCCTTGTTCCCCTGGACACTAACCAAAAGAAAGTCAGGAATTTTAGTGCACTGCTGACTAATAGGATTAAAACCAGGTACATGAAATCTGAGAATGTCTCCCGACACTTAAGGCTGTCTTGGCAGTCTGTTCATCACACAGGAGTGAAATCATGATATCAGAAGCAATGTAACAAGCTGAACACTGCAGCCTAGGGCCTCTGTGCCATCAGAATGTATCTATCAGCCCATTGTTTTCTCTTACACCAGGGAAACTCGGATCCGCTAAACAGTCTACAACAAAGTACTCAAAAGAAATACACGTGCTGCCACAGTCTTTAAAGAGTCAAAATTCCAGCTCTCCTTGAAAATAAAAGGGAAATTCAAAGTGAGTTACTCTGCTTGTGACACTCACAGGAGCAGCTGGTACCTTGCCCCCAAGAACCATATGACAAAACCTTTCTCTGACCTGGATCCTCTGCACTCATCTAACATAGCTTGAGAGCCAAAGAGAAGACAAACTCACAGACAGAGAGCAGCACATCGGAGATCACAAAGGTCCCCAGCAATCCCAGTGCTCTACCCCTCATCAGCACAGGGCTGAACATGTGTTATAATCTCAAAGACACCTGGTAACGCCAGATTAAGGCTACTTTCAGGCCTTGTGATAATGTGCACTTGTGGCTGATCTCATGACACAGTTCAGGCTTGGAAGCCACACTTCAATTTTTCAAGCATCAGTGGTTACCCAGCCATATTCTATGGAGAGGTATAGTATTTGGGGGACACCAAGTTCCTTTGTATTTGCATTTAAAAAAATCTAAGTCTGTCACAAGAGGTTTTTAAATTCAAACACTTGCCACAGAGACTAGAACTGCTCTTAATCAGCAAAACCATGGATAACTGCCTTAAACTCTTGTACTCAGATAAAGATGATTTTTACCTGGCGTTCTGCAGTCATTCCAAGTTTTAGCATTGTAACAGCTTAGAGGATAGGATACAGATTGCACATTACAGTGTCTGATGCATTAAAAAGGCAGGTTTTGGTCATTTTACAGTACATCTGCAGGAGACTTACTTTCAAGCTGGGACTATCACTACATCAAATTGGAGTTAGTACATATTTTGCATGCTTATAAACGCACGTACCCAAAGTACAAATATGCACACTGTGTACTTCTCTGCGAGAACTCAAAGGATTTTTCAAGCATTGGTTGATTAACCAAGAAAAATTGTGAAAATGGACTCAAACGTTCCCATATCCACTGTATAGGGGAGTAAAGTGAGGCAAAACTCCAAGAGTGAGTGAATCCCAGACTGTCAGGAGTACTGAGTGCCAGTCCTCAGCCCAAAGCTCCCCCTGGCTCTGCTCTAGGACTTGCTCCTGCCCCAGCACTCTCAATCCTGCAGAGCACTTACTCGTATTTAATCACGTAAGTACTGTGGACCTTGCAAGATCAAGCCTCAATGAAATATTTAAGAAACATGCATACAAAACCAAAGGTAACTGCCATCAGTTACCTGGGAGTCTAACAAGTTACTTGAAAAGCCGAGAAATCTTCATAATGATATAAAGACAAGAATTAACTTCTAAGGGGGAATAATTAGAAAAGAAACAGTCAAATGTTTTATATTTAAATTTCATAGATGCGTGCTGAAAACCTGAAATTCTGTTCTATAAACGTGATTGCAGAGGATGCATGCACAGCTGTAACAGTCACAGGAAAACTCCAGCTGCAGTGGCAAGTGCTGAGGCAACTTCAGCTACGGCAGCACAAAGGTTGCTCCTGTTTACCAAGTTGCATATAGATCTCATCAAGCTACTGTTAATTTCAAGAGCATTTTGTCACAGCTGGGAAGAATTCAAGCTGCAGAAACCTTGGCTTTACAAAAAGAGTGGGTTTTCTGAAGTATGCTAATTATTTAATAAGTATACAATGACTGAAAATACTGTAAAGGTAAACAGAAACAAGAGTGGATTGAGGCTGTGGCTGTGGCTTAAAATTGAGTTGGGAGATGTTTTGGTAGAAGCATGCAAACATTTTCGGTGCAGGTTTCGATGGATTAATAAATATATTACGTTTCCTCCTCTTCTCCTCCTCCATAGAGTTGCATCAATATTTAATGAGCAAGAAAACATAAGTAAAAGGCAAGATAGCTATGGAATCATTTAGGCAACAAAGATTTAGTGACCATAAAAAACCCCCGAAGTTGTCATTATTACTATCTATTACATTAGCACTCAAAATAGAATGCACACTTTACATATACACATATAAACTCTGTCCTAAAAAAAAATTACTAGAGAATGAGGAACTGTACCTCCTTGCAGAAACTTGTTGGGCTGGGCTTCTAATCAACCTACGGCTTTATTCATGGATCAGCCGTGCAGTCAAACAAGTGAGTTTTCTAATGGTACACAGCCACAGTTTTACGGCAGGGTTGTTTCTGTCATGGAAATATATTAACTCAGCTATGCAATGCCAGTTACAAAATACTTTTAAACCGGTTTGCTTTCCTTATTTCTTCCATGCTGTTGCAAGAGACAGAAGCTCCCGAAGTGTCTACATGTCTATAGACCCTAGACAGGAACAGAGATAAACTAACTTAAAAGCAAATTCAGACCTGTTCTATGAACCGCCCTCATCTGAGGCTTGCTGGTCATTCCCAGCAGCCTTCCACTCCCTCCTTGAATGCAGGGGCAGAACCATAAATGACAGAACAAGCTGCCTCCACAATCTGAGGTTCTCCTCATACATACTGTTCCTTTGCCTGATGTGCCAAATCTTGCATAATTTTAGTCAGTTTGAGAGGCAGGGTCAGGGAGGGGAGAGAAATGGGAAATGATTACAGAGAAGATGACCTCATCCCTTTGCTCATGTTGACTTTTCCAGGCCAATTATTAATGTCATTTGCATCGTCTGGAACAAGGTACTATTCAGTATGCTGGAAACTCAGCCAGAATATAACCCCCAAAAAGAAAGGTCCAAGCAGAAACTCACTCAGAAATTCTGACAAACATGACTATCGGCATCGCTGTGCAACTACGGTGCACACAACAGAATCCTGATGGACCAGTCATAATACATATAAATACTGATAGATCAGATCTGCCCAAAGACGGCGCATTTGTTGTGAGCTGACGTATCTGTTGATGCTTAAATGCACAAAAAGAGACAGAGATCATAAATTGGTCATGCGGTTTGTCTCTACCCATCCACTATTGCAGCTTCCTACTCTTTAGCAGCACCTGAAGGAAACTGGAACCAGAGCCACTGCTCAGACATGATGATCTTCAATGTCCAAACAACACCCAACACAAAATTTAATTCAAGCTACACTACAGGGCATGTTTTCAGCCTTTTGGAGGGGGGATGATGCTTGGGGATTTAACTGCAAATCTCCCATTATTAATGGAAGTCGCACAGCTAATTCCCAAATACTAAAGCAAAAATATCGCCTTACATTTCCTCTGGTACCACTCCTGATCTGAGCTGACAGTTCTCTCATCATGAATAACATTATGTCAGGCTGCCCAATGATTCCTGAAACTGTCAACAATGTTTAAAGTCAAGTTCTCCAAACTTTTTAAAACTTAATCATCTTCACTCTGGAAGCATAAAAGTTGAATGCAATAGAAAATGTGCAGATTCACAGCAAGTCTTATTGACTTGCTGGCCAAAGACTTCATCTAGCTGCTGAAACATTTACATACTACAAAGTACTGTCTATAGAAAGACTGTCCTTAAAGGCCAGAATATACATGAGATGACAGAAAGAGCTGAGAAAATATGAAGAACAGTGCATAGTGTACTTGATTTTTATGCTAAATTATCAAATCCTTCAGTCAATCCAATGTATGCAATCAGCCTAGTTTGGGGAATTTTGTAACACCACATACAAGCACAGTTGAGAAGAAAAAAAGAAAGTCTTGCAAAAGCTTCGTTTCCTTGTCTTTTTCTGTTTAAATCTGATTTACAATGTCACTTTTCAAAGCATGGAAAACCATCAATCCGTCCATTTCCCTTAATTTGGGTTTTGTTGGTTGTTTTTTTGTTTTGTTTTGTTGTTTTTTTAATTACTGATCATCAATGTGATGAAAAGTTCCTGCCTGAAAGCTTGAAGAAAGAGTAATCAATGTATGCAGGTCCACAGGGGACATCAGTAAAGAAAATACCACCGAACAGCCTTCTGAAAGGAAACCAATCAACTTGACTTTTTGAAATGGCTCAATTAAAAATAAATATATATATAAAATGTTCCAAATTGAGTGCCTGGTAAATGCTGTATATAATATAAACACCTATGTTTTGCTTCATTTTTTGTTTCTTTTGCACTCCCCTTTTGTTGTCTAGATGAGTGTTTTCAGCAAGAATGACGCTAACTGGTACTCCAGACCTGAAAACTATTGACCTACACACAGCCAAGCACACAACTGAATATTAGCAGTATCAGGAGAAGAATAAAATCTCTCAGAAGTGTATGCAACAAATGAACAGACAGCAATGAACAGAGCAATGTTGGGGTTTTTTTTCCTGCTCTGTTATTCATTGTGCATAAATTATAGCAGGTGCAAGGTTCCAAGATAGGAAAAAAAAAAATAAACAGTGATTTGCAACTAGAGGATGGCTCTGTAAACCTGCCCCAGAGAACCACTGTAGGAAGAGACTTAACAGAGTATTACGAAATATCTACCGCAAAACCCCCTCAATTGACTGCTACTTTTCTGTTACCAAATTTTTATTTTTATTTTTAAGTTCATAGTGCTTCCATGACATAAAGCCTTTCTCCTGTCACCATCTCTCACAGGAAGTATGTGCATGTTGGTAAACAATAATCAGGAGACAGAACTTTAGCAAGCTCATAGGAAAACCCGTTTAACTGCCTGGATTGCACAAAACACTCAAGATTTCAGGCGCTGATCCAAACTGAAATGACTTTGAGTCTTCTGAAGTTCATCCGTCATTATTCACAAATATTCCAGTGTCTGTCCTTCTCTCAAAACTGCAACTCCTCAAATCAAGTGATCATATTAGATCACATTTGGCTTCATGTTTTAAAATTTGAGATTTAGTGTTAATGCCCAGAATGCATCAGCTCTACAGTCTGGAAACAGAAAGACAAAGGGATGCAGGATATATTAGGTTGATAATACTAGCACTGTTAAGTTTGCATTTTGGGACTTAATTTCTGATTTTTGAACAGTCTTTGCTGGCAACATTTCTATTTTATTCTACAGACTGTTGAACCAAAGCATATTAACAAAGCAGCCGATAAAATCTCTGTGCACTGTATTGAAGTCCTCTTCAAAGATCTCTAACATATGTTTTGTGAAGAAATAGAGGGTGTATCTGTCAGCTTCTCTCAAGAGCTAAGAGAGAACAACTTTATTTGCAGAGAAAGGCACAGTTATTCTGCTGGTTCCATCTTAACCTGGGAAACCCTTTATACCAAGGATATTTCCTCAAAATCTGTTCCCACTGGTCTTTTTCACTTTTGAAGGACCAGAAAGGGGTTGAAGTAGAATGGAGAAACAGTCTCACAGAGTGCCCACATGATACTGGCTGTCTTAAAGAAAGCTCTTATCTGTGGGAAATTTATTCAGTCACGAGAATCTAAACATAGCTCCTTGTTCACAGAGAAAATAAAAATGACACACAGAAGAAGAAGTCCTCTCATTTTGGCACTGAGTAACCATGGATAAAAATACAGTCAGGAAGAAGTAAAAGTAATTAGAGACTGTTTCCTTTAACTCCTTTTCAGTTGCCTCCAGACAAGCCACTGATGTGGCGTGGCCTAGAAAAGGATAAACCAAATGACTATCTACAGCTCTTGTGAATACAGCACACTGGTATCTTACACTCTATTTGCTACCTGAGTAACAGAAGAAGGATTTTCTCGCTCTCCTCCCCTCCTTTCTTCTCTTTTGTCAGAAAAGACATATCTGTATTAGTGAGAGCAAGACGGAGGCAGAGGTGTGGTTCCTCGTTAGCACCGTGTTCTCTGATAGCCAACGTGCACCAATAACTTTGTCATCTCAGGGGATCCAGCCACAAGGTGCATCTTCCACGTTGCCCAATAGCTGCACTAACATTCAATCCTGTACCCTGTAGATTCCCTCTACCAAACAGATACAAGATTTAACATTGTCCTGAAATGTGACTGAAATGTTTATAGATCCAGCCTATATTGTTGAATAGTACAATAATAAGGAAAATAATAATTAGATATACAGAAAAAAATTATTAACGGTGAGGGTGGTACAGCATTGGACCAGGTACCCTGAAACTGAGCAAGACCCTGAACAACCTGAACTAATTTCCGAGTTGGCCCTCCTTTGAGCAAAGGGTTGGACCAGGTGACTTTCAGAGGTTTTTCTCAACGTCAATTCTGACTCTAACTATGGTTTAAACAGCCAAACTGTCTACTGCTAGTGGCTAGTTCGGGGGTCACTTGCATGGCAGACTGATTGCACATTTGCAACACATCCTATTCTCCCAGGAAAATTTCTCATTGAGATGAAAGAGAAGTTAAATTGTCTAAAGAAGCCCTAGACCAAGAAACATGAACTATTGTACTTGTCCCCCTGAGTTCTTCGTATCTCCTCAAACTTCTATATGAAAAATAATTACTAGTTCTTTACTATAGATCTACACAGAAATAACACAGACCTTGGTCCTTGCAACGATTATTCAGAAATTGTTTTGGTAAAGGAGCAGGTTTGCCAAGACAGAATTCATTCAGGGGATGCTTCAAGCTCTGCCGAATGTTCGTATCAACTTTTATGCAATCTGACATTCCCCAAAAGAACTGACACTAATGGACTGGAAATGCAGGGAAACCATTACACAACACAGAAAAAAAGAGTTTCAAAAGAAATTGAATTTAAGAGCTCAATTTCTTAAACTGGCTCTGATAAGAGACTGGCCTGAACAGAAACCCTTTGAGGAACTTAAAGACTAACAGCTCAAGACGACACTCTGCGTTGCTCCAAAATGCAACATGAAAGTTGTTTTGTGAGGCTGCAGCAATATTTCCCTTTGGGTTTTATTTTGTCAGATTTGATGGTTCCAAGCAGACTTTACACCAATTAGCAATAAAGACAGAAAGATCTCTCAGGGAAGCATCAGTCTCTCCAAGAGTAAGGTCCTGGCACTCCTCTCTGGAAATCTGTCCCCATTGCGTGCTCCGGGCTGGTGTTAGGTGAGCAGCAGTCCACGGGTGCCTCGGCTTGTGAGATTGCAGGCTACAGTGGTGAGTATCTCACCTTTACCACCTCAAAACCACCAGCTAGCTGGGGCCTTAAGAAGTCTCAGCTGTTACCCGGGGGTCTAACTAGAAGAGTGTAGGGTATTGCAGACCTTAGCAACAGGACACGAGAGGAAAAGGGGTCTTTTGCAGTTCCTTTCCTTGGAATAACAGATCTCCATTTCAAGTGCATTCTTAGAAGTGCATACATAGGAACAGTTACGATGACAGCGGCGCGGAATTGCCAATAAATGCCTCAGCTTTCATACTGGGGCTAAAGCAGACTTTAACAATTCTCCAGGACAATCCTTCCATCACTGCAGCTGCAGCATTCAGCATAGTTCTTCACGCCTGGCTCACCTTGGAAATTTTTTCCTAAAAGCTTCTTTTTGGATTTTCGGTTCCTGATCTTCTGAGCCCAAGTGAAACCGTATCAGACTGAACGTACTCTTGTTTCTCCCTAGCAGTCACTTAAACTGACATTACAGTTTTTTAATTTTTCTTTTTTCATGACAGTTCCTAGCTGGAGACAATGCTCTTTGGTGACTAAATGCATGCACAGCATATCCCGGTAGCACTAACATGACTTTGGTTTTTTCACATTACGATGTCTGTTTAACAAGTAATGGGCTCTGTCCACATTCCATCACTGTCAACCTTCTCCACAAGATGTAAGAATAGTGAAGGCCAACAAAAGTTACTAAATGCCCCCTCCCCACCCATCTCTAAGAATAGGAAGGCTAACGCTAGAGTCTCTGCAAATAACAATGTAGTTCAAAGTAACAACTTTAACTTGTTATGTGCAGTCACGCTGGCTCTCTATAATAATGGGTGAAGACTTCCACCCCCCTACAATTTTGAAGTGTTCTTAATGATCCCTTCAGAATGAATATTGCTACTAAAATACGAAAAAGCTATTTAAACAAACTTGTAACATATTCTTCTTCCTTTCTTTATACTGCTAACAGTCTACTTGCTACTTCACTTTGCAAATCTTTCCCTCAAACAGTGCCAATCGTGTACTGAAGAGTACTGGCCCTTCTCTTTTTCGCACACAGATAACATAAAATCATCTTTCCTCCCTCACCTCATCCTAACATGTTGCAGGATTATTCAGGACATTCTCCTCAGAGCTTGTAAAATGACAGCTAACACTGGGCTAATTGGCTGTGAGGTGACAACTGCTCCATCCAAACGTCTGCAAAACATCTCAGCAAGTCTCTTCAATTAACAAAGTCAAGTATGATTGATTTAATTTTCACTTGAGAGTTCTTCTTGAGAGAACTCATTCAGGTGTACCCAACAAGGCATTTATGGAAACAGAATAGGTAAGGATTAAATGTTCTGCATTTATACAGAGCCCTGCATCCAAGCACCTTTAACTCTTCCTAAGTCTTTAATTAATTAAGACTCAAGTTATAACACTCCGTGGCAGAGAAATATAGCTTTGCCTACTTTATAGGTCAAGGTCTGAGGCAGAAATAGACCAAATGAATTGGCCAAGATCCCGCAGAAAGCATGTGGCAGAACTGGAAATTCAAATGACTTCAATTTCAAGATGCCTTCTGCTCCCTAAACAAAAAGGACATTGTACCTTCATTCATTCTTTCCTCCTGAATATTTGTAATATTTTAACATGGTGACTGTCATCTCCAGTTGGAGGGAGCAATGCACTATCACTGAAGCAGTTCTAAGAAGCTTCTTTAGAGGAAGAACCTTTAAGAACAGTACTTCGGAGCAATGCAGAATAGAAGGTTTAGGGTTGTTAACCTGACACTTGTTCTGATTTTATCAGTACAGTCCAGGTTTGGAAAGCTCAGATAAGCTAAAATTGGTAACTTCGATATTTTTGTGACTTTATGTCATCATCCATAATGCTACCAGATAGCAAAACATTATACATGATGACATAACACCTCGAGAAAGCATTAGGCTTATCAAAAGACTGTGGGTTTAGCCAATTCAGTTCAAGAGCTTGTGAGCATTTCCAAGCGTTTAGCCAGGTTCTATCACCCCTGGTTATTACCTCCGTCCTTTTTCTGGCAAGCTGTGCCAAAATAAGCAGCAAATAACGTGACTGCATTGTCTACCCTATGTGAAAGCCATGCGATGGTTTAATGGTTTGATGCACAACAGGAAAGATACAGGTCGCTGTTGTCTGTTAAACCATGACCTTGTGAAGGTAACCAAAAAGAAATAAAAATAAATAACTAAATAACCCCCCAGCCTGCCCTGCCTCCACAGACCTCTGCCTTTTGTGTGAAGGCAGCTATAACACATGTGTCAGGGAAGCCACAATACTGCTAATGAGAGTCAGTGGAAGAAAAGTTGTCTCTCTTGCTCAGAAAAAACCCCATCACATCTACTGTAGATGTTCCTAGTCAGAGACTGTTTAGTCAGAACTTTTAACCGACTCCTTAAATTCACCGTCTCAGGGCCCTTGCTGCTTAATAAAGACTACGGGGTGTTGAGAAGCACAGTATATTATTTCATTAAGTGCTTTTCGGGAGAAGGGGATTTAGAAGTAAAACTGCTGGCTTTGTGTGGCAAGGTTACGACCTTTGACAACTTTGGAGCTTATCTCTTTCATCTTCCCACTCCCCTGAGACCCCGAACTTGCGGAGGGATGGAAGCGGGTAAGCCGGGGCCAGACAGAGTCCAGCATTGTTGTGGGGCTGCCTCCTCTCCCTCTCCCTCTCTCCCCTTCTCTCCCTCTCCCTCTCGCTCTCTCTCTTTTTTTCCCCCTAAACAAAACAGATCTGAACTGAGCCAAGGAAACAAAAATGTATTGTTCCTCGCAGATGGAAGCGAGTGTCGCCTAGGTAACCAGATTAATCTCCTTTTTCTCTCCCTTCCTCTCTTGTAGTGCGGTAATCGGTGGGCTCTTTTCACAAAAAAGCCAGCCTCAAAGCTGGGGCTCTAACTAGGTTCCTAATTAGCTGCAATTTACAATGAAGACAACATGATGAGATAATAGAAATTTGCAAAATAATGACATACCTCAGCAAAATATTCCTCCTCCTAAGAACCATTTTTATACAAAAACAATAAAGAGGGCCCTTCTAAAGCAAAGCTGGAAAATGGTGGTGTATTATGTGACACAGAACATTATTGTTCTCCTCTTGTTCCCCCAATCAACAGCTTATTGTTTGGCATCTTAAATAAAAATGACTCAAATACAGGCCACATAATGATCTCCATTGCGCTAATACACTGTATATACAGAGTAGTCAAAAATGTACCCAAGCCAAGGCCAGTGGGGCTGATAAAGTACCGGGGCCCAAAAAGGTAATTTACAATACAATGCGCTAACTATTATTATTGGTCTTAATCACACATATCTTTCTGATTTCTGTCAGGATGCGCTCTGACATCAGAAAAGGGCACCCGAACAGGGGGCAGCTAGTTAATGAAATATGATGGATCGCATTTGTTTTCATGTGGTGGTTAGCTCAAACGAAGCAGCCTCCAGACTGTTAGCCAACAGTCTTCTCTTGTGCGACATCAAAGGCTCCCATTGACGGGAGGAGAGGGAGGGCGCGGGAAGGGGGATCGCGGGGAGACAGCACAGAGGGAGGAGCGCCAAGGAACTCAAAGGACCATTAATCGTAATCTCTACCTTATGTCCGAAAGGGGAGAGCAGAGAAATATAACGGGCCGGGGCTAACCTGCCACTGATTTCAAGGAGTGTCAGCACCTCCACGAGTGGCACGGCTGATGCACTGCTGCTGAATTTTGGCATTTTGCTGCTCAAAGGCGACTTGTCATTGCAGATGTGAGGAGCACATCAGGAGAGGAGAGGAAAGGAGAGGAGAGGAAAGGAGAGGAGAGGAGCGGAGAGGGCAATTTTGAACTCAACAGATAGCAACAGATTACCTAAAACTGTCAGGAACAACAGAAGTCTTTCCTTATTGACTTGTGGATTCATCACCCACTGACTGTTGCAACTGCAAATGTTCAAGAACTACGGGTCAATGGATTGTCCCTTAAATAAGTGCAACTATGGCACTTTGGGCAAGGACAGGAAAGCATCATCACGCACCCTGACCTGGTTTGGTCCCTGAGTATGGCAAGAAGCCTAACCTCCTTCACAGAGTAATTGAAAGGTATCAGGAATTTCATGCCATACAGAGAGCAAGCCAACGGCTGGAAATTACTACCAGGGTACCTGGCTCTAGCTGTTCAGCAAGGTCCTGCAAAGAGAGTTTACACTGAGGGTTAACCATCCAAAGAAGCATTATAATACTGCTGCCATCTGTTTATACAGTTTCTTTCATCTTTAAGGACCTCAAAGCACTTACATGGTATTATAAGTTTGCTGAAGAGAGCTCCTGAATACATGAATGATGAACATTATGCCACATAAGAATGAGGAAAAGAACCAGATTTTAGAAGTACTCCAAATATACTATCACGAGATTTTTAAACAGGAGACAGAACAGACTGGACTTTGGGTTTTAAGGTATTATTTAAGACACACAAGAATCACATGGGGGTGCCATTCATCCTGAAACCCTTTGGAAGTGTAACGTGACACTTTTAAATCAGTGATAGTGAACCTTCAAACAATAATTAAAAATAGAAGCATGCAGATTAAAGACACAGAATGGCTCTGAATGTAGGTTTTGATTCTGGAATTTTGTCTGCTATCAACAAGCATACTCTGGTAGAGATTTCTAGGAAAAAGATAACAAAGCGGACACATGAGAAGCATTCAGTCTTCAAATGAAAATAAACAACAATAAGTGTTTGATGGTCAGATTCTGATGTGCTTGTTCATACTTAATACTATTCTCTCCATGAAAAGTCTGATTCAATAGGAGTGCTTGCAGAACAAGGTGTTATTCAGTGTACGAGCATCAAATCTGGCTCTGAAAAATAAAATTATGTGTAAGGTACTTGAACTGCTGGTAAGGCAGCCCTACTCCAACAAATGCTGAGATCTTCTTATCCCATTGACTTCTCCCAGCACAGGAGCTGGAAATCTACTAGAAGTATCCTGACATACAGGATCGGGCAGCACCTAAGAAAAAGCACCAAAGTCAAGAAAAGGGCTTTGAACTCTAAACCGAATTCAGCGTAAATCCTGTGTTGACATGACTGAGCATGGGAAGATCACTGGTGCTTCTTTGCACCAACTGAAGGCCAGGCCTAACGATTTGTTAAGTTTTTGTTTCCAGATACTATATGCATTTCTATGGAAGGCCAAATATATAGCCTGTCCTTTTCAGGCTCTTCTGAAAAAGCAGACACAGTTCACACGTCACATTTCTAACCACAGAAATAAGCTTTTACCTGGAGCACTCTTCTCCTTTGGAGCTTACACCCTACTTTTGCTTAATCTATCTAGAGGTTTTACTATTGCATTCGTCGATAATCCTGTGCGGACCAGTCACCACACATCAAGAATTCAGAAAAGCAGGAACAGCGTGGCTGCCCTGTGTATCCCATGCCAGAGTCAGCACGGCAGCTCTGTGTCTGTGCAGCCGGGTATGATTAACACTGGCCTGCCATTTTCCACAGAAACATTAACTCTTCCAAGCACGAGCTTCCCCCATCCATCCAGTTCCTTGGATGGATGAAATACCTCGGGAAGAGTTAGTTTCCCATAATTACAGAGCCCTATCTGATACTGCAGGCACACAGCACACAAACTGAATTCGATGGATTTCTGTATATTCATCAACTGAAGGTTTGGGTCCCTAAATATTAAACTGTTCTCTGTAACGATCGTATCCCACACACTGCACCACAGGAGGCCAAAACCCTGGGCCTGATCCTGAAAGATGAATCCTGTCATCCTTATTACTGTATTTAAGCTAACAGAGTTATTTGTGCAAATAAACCTTGCAAAGCTGGGCACTCAGTGCACTTTCTTTTCAAGCAGCCCGCATGGCTGAGTTACCCAGCACGAATCTAACTGAGACCATCTACGCCGTTCCCCTGGAATAGCACCTGCGCCTTTGTGGCCCTGAACTGCTCCAGCAACACAAATTTACAAACAGCTTTTGAAACATGACTCAAACATCCTTCAGTACGGGCAAAATCCGTCGCGTGACACAACTGGCTCATCTTTGTTTTATTATCAGTTCTACCACTCCCAGGCTTTGGAGAGCTTTGCCTCTCAACACATTTCTTTAGCATCTGTGACAGCCTTCAATCTTCTTGTATTTTCTACCTTTGAACCACTAGCAAACAGCAAGAGAAACCTCATAAACAAATGGGCTTATGCAGGATATGAGAGAATCCAGGCAGCTAACTTAAGTTTAACGTTCTTCAACTCTTTTTCTCCTTCCTCTACCTTTGCCCCTGTCCCCCAGGGGAGGTGGGAGGAATGGTTTAAATCAATAACTAAAGGCTTCAATTTTACAAACCCTTGAGCCATTAGAGCTCTGAGTCCTCAGAGCACCCGTCACAACCTCCCCCACCCCTGCACTCACAGAGACACACACACACACATAACACATATATAAAAGAAAAACTCCCAGCCTGGTATTAACAATGTTCATTCAGTGCTCTTTACTTAGAGGAAGAAAACAATTAAGTGAAACCTTGAAGTAATCTCATTCTGCCTATTTAGCCTCTTCATCCCTCAATGTGTGGTTAGTAAGTGTTGCAATCAGGGGCTAAGGCCTGCTATCATTCAGCCTTAATTAAAAAAGACACAAGCAGTGGAGCTGTGAATTAGAAATGTAACAACGCACTACCCCTGATTAATTCGAGGCTCATGTTGGATTAATAACTCCAAACAAAGAACAAAAGGAAATTGTTATGCGAATTGCAGTCCTCCCAGGCCAGACAAAGGTCAAATCACAGGATTTCAATTTCATCCGGAGTCGCTTAATCAACTCCCTCGGAAGGAAGACCATATGCAGTCCTGAAAGCTACCCATTGTAGTCGTGTTGTCACTGGACCTGAGAGACGGCACAGAGATAATCCCAACTATTCCCCATCCTTTCTCCTTCTTGGCTGTTTCTTTTCTCTTTTTCTTTCCCTTCTCAGTTTCCTTTCTCTTTTTTCTTTTTTTTTTTTCAGTATGACAAAACCCCTTCATTAGGGCCAATGATTAAGGAATAAGGACTCTGTCAGAAAGCGGCTTTTGTGGCTGCTGCCCCGTGGAACCACCCTGGCTCTTGCTGCCCATGCAGCTGCAGAGGCAGCTCCTCATTTTGAGGGGGCTCTTCTCCAACTGCAGAAGCCGTGTACTGCTGTGCTTTGGAATCATGCAGTCACTTACAAGAAACGGGCCTTGGCGGGGGGGGGGGGAGGGCGGGGGGAAGGCGGGGGCACTGCAGTTTGAAGAGGATGCATCGCACACATTCAGTGCACTGCCTATGCCTCAATACAGAGTTCTCGCAGGTATTTTAGCTGAGGAAGAAGGATATTACTGCCCTGAAGACCTGTCTCTGACTGAAATTAAACCACAGAGAATAGAATCATATATTTTCTTGCTGTTCACCCCCAATGAAATGATGATGAAGCAAAGCAGCCCTCAGTTTTCATGGTCTAAAATACATTATCCTCTAGTAAGCAGACACAGAGCACGTCCCCTGCTCCCTCTGAACATAACTTCTGAAGTAACTTGCATGGTGGGGAGTTCTATATGGACTGCACAGTTCATCCTATATAAAGCAGAAAGGAAAGCCCAGGTCTGCCAAGGAACCTGGCACCTCATGCCCAAGAGCAAGTATAAAAGCCTATAGAAACTGAAAAGGATCGAGGAAGAAGCTTCAGGGTGGGGGCCTGCAATGTGGAGTTTATTCTCACCCTCACTGCCTTCATGAAGGACTCTGCCTATCAACCCAATAAAGTCAGTTTGCCACACAGCTGCCTGCAGCTGGCCCAGCCTGGGTGGTGCAAGTGGTCTCTCTCTCAGCCAGATCTCTAGTGATTACACACGACATTTCAAAAGGTGCACTGAAATTTGGATTTCTCAGGGTGGGTTATGTTTGGTTTCAGGGAGGGGGGGGGGGGGTG
>NW_010429654.1:41510-67563 GCF_000710305.1 Buceros rhinoceros silvestris | reverse complement strand
GTGTGGTTGGTTTTTTTTTGAGATTTTTTCTTTTTTCTTTTTTTTTTTTATGTGGAGTGTTTGCTAATTTAGTTGGTTTGGGGTTTTTTACATGTTCTATAACAGCAATACATTTCAGAACCAAATTTGCCTTCTCCAGGAATCAACCCCAGCAAGGGGCACAGAGCCAACACCACTTCCCACCTTGACGTAGACCTCTTGCTCAATTCAAACAAATTTCTCCTGGTTTACACGGAAATCATAGAAACAGTTCTCTTTTACTTTCAGATTCTGGCCTCAGACATATTCTACACACACATTCATTACTGCAGGTTTGCTGAGAAATGCACCATGGTTCTCTGATTTGATTTTGCCAGAAGAGATAAAGCCCGATAAAACTACCAGAAACCTGGTTCTGGTACCTGACACTGCATCGGTAGTTTCAAAATTTGAAAGCACCAATGAATAAGGATCAGGAAATGCAGATGAAGATACTGTAGAAGTGTCTTACCTGTGTTAGGTGCTGGAATAATAACTGCAGGTCACTCGGAGAACTTAAAAGATCCTGTTTTGACTTTCAGCTTGGGATCATCTCCATTCAATTCTGTCACAAACTACACTTGGTCCTCTTTCCAAGGGGCTGCTGACACACCTGCTGTCTCTGAATTATCTGTTGAAGGGGAAGAAGTGGTTTGTGAATTGCCCCATTCTGAAGCTTTTCCCACTCAGAAAGATACGCCAGATTTAAATACTAACCCAGTAAATGACTATTCAACTTCTTGATGCTTTCCTTTTAAGTATCTGTTCACTTTTGCTTTACATAGTGATTTCTTAGCATGCAACCAAAAATTAAGATGAAATACCTACTGTGCCATGGAAAAGGGGAGTCACATACTCAGAAACCCTTTTGCCCATGTTACACCAAGTCATTAACTCCAAATTACATGAAATGCATATTGTGTTAGAAGTAAATCTTTCAAATGTTCCACCAGCTCCAAAATGTAAGCGTAATTTTTGAAATCAGTTACTATCAGAATCTCAGCAACAAATGATAGCATATGCATTACCAGTTACTGTAGCTACTTCCACTCTTCAGTGCAAAAGTAAGATCTAAGCTTTAAATTTGCGTCTTCAAAATTTTGGCCCACCTACTTGTCTGTAAAAGAAGGCAACCTGTGCGGACATCCCAGTAAGAAGAAACGGGAGGACAAGTTTCTCCATTTCTATTATTCCTACTACAAGTGCTGTGGAGCAGTTCTTCATCTCCCTGTCCCAAAGAGACACCACCCTCTTGCAAAAATCCTCCTGCTTTATAACAAATTCTGAACCTGAAGTTATTTTTATTCTGTGATAAGAAACAAGAATTCATTGCATATAGATAAACGATAGCAACCTTCGAGCAGTCAAAGACTTTGCAGTGCTTGACTCCATCGTAAAAATCTTCGCTGGGAAACATTCTGCAGCATCTTTTTGGGAAATTACCATCCAATGTCAGTATTCATTCACATTATTTTTTTAAGGCAAGTAAAGGGCTCGCTTCCACAAAATCCAAATGGATTGCATCCTGCAATACCGTTTGCATGAAGCTTCAAATTCTTGCATCAGGTGAATATAGAATTTCAACTTTCACGTTTAAAGCTAGTTAAGCCTGTAGCCTTCAGTCTAACAGAGGAAAGACTGGCCACACATTTCCAATGTATCCTAAATATGAAATTTTCTCATAACGGTTAGTACACACTCATTAATTTTAGGGCCTAATTTCATAGACCTGGTCTCCTCTCAGTACAGGTCACACCCCCTTTTCTGATCAGAGAATAGTGCGGAAATAAATGTGAGACAAAAACTGATGCGTCAATTAAAAATAGCTGTGGTGGTCACTGCTACTAACCTACTGCTATTGTAGCACAAAAAAAGGCACCTAAACCAGCTCTCTTCTGCTTTCTACAGAAGGGGGCAGGGTCAGTAAGCGACTGGACCATCTGCTCCACTCCCAACCCAGATGCACAGACCAGGTAGCCAACAGCTCCTGTAGTTTACCTCTGACGAAAATCAGCTACAAATCTCCTGAGGATGGTGTGGAGAAGAACTCACTGAAGAGGCTGCAGATTCATCCAGCCCCTACAGTCAAGTCTGGCATTCTGCATCTTGAAATCAAACTCTGCCCATGTTCATAGCTCCTGCTTTTGCTGCTGAGAAAAACAACTTCCAAGCAGCTAAATCCTGGCTGGGGACAGGCATATCCTAAAACCTTCCCCATACCATTCCCAGAACAACTGCCTCCCTCTGTGATGCTGAGGCAAGGTGGGAAGACAAGGCAAACCCCGGCTAAGCTACACCTGAGGACCAGCAGACTGCCCTGTACTCCCACACATCCCTCAAAACTGAAGGTGACTTAGAGCCATCTCATTCTCCTTGCTTCTCTCAGCTACCTCCTAAGACGAAGGGGCCTGTGAATTCTTATAAATCCCAAAGCATTAAGAGCAGGCAAGCATTAAAACTGCTCTCTATTTGCTCTCTTCTTTCCAGGAGCCATCTCAAAGCTGTTTCTTTAAGCACAAGTACCTGTTTCTTTAAGCAAATAAACCAACAAATTTCTCTGATTCTACTTGTCATTTTTTCCAAACCTCTCCCTTCCTTTAGAAGCTGCCTCTTTCTCCTCCCTTCCACTCAAACAAGCCGCCAGTGAGAGATACTCCTCTGCAGTTCCTACCAAGTGCATAAAAGCTTTCATGTACCTCTACCTCACTGACCATTCATCTCTTCTTAAATCACAGATAAATGTTTTCTTATCTTGCTAAGAACTGGGAACCCTTTTCACTTCTATTACAATACTACCCACCCCTCTAAAGCAGTTTAATCTGCACAGAAAAAATGCATGCTTAAATGTGGTAGTTTTCGGTCAGATTCCAAGCAATAACTAGGACTACGGTTTTTCAGTGGGTAGTACTCCAAACCATACAGTAAGCAAGCAGCTGTGTCGAATGATTAAATATGATGGGATGTGCAGAGAAAACCAGTTATGTCAAATCCATTTGTCTCCCTCCAAAAAAACCCAACCCAACCAACCAAAGATAATGCGGGTTCTTCTATCCACCTTATCAAAATGCCACTTCGTCTAGAAAGATAGAATCAGAACACAGCAAATTAGGTTTCACTTTTAGATAATTTTTCCACCTTTGCCTAAGCTGGACTTAAAAGGACTGCACACATTTTCCGAGAGCTGCTGGGCAGTGGCTTCACTCCCTCTCAGAGGTGGTTGTTCCTCACTACTGGCTGGCATTAAGTGGGGCAGGATACACAATCCTTGTTCCCATAAAACTGTTTAATATACATAATTAGTTCCACTGATATCAATAGGAAAACATGTACTGTAGAAAAAATAACACTGAAGAACATTTACCTTTCTGTAATAAACCCACACAACAAATACATCCAGTCTAAGTACGCTAAAAGTTATCTTCCAAGTAACTCAAACAATAACTGCCAACATAACCACACAGATTACATATTCTTAGCTTATGGAAAAACTGGAGTCGTGTCTTATATCTTTGGTAATGTAACTATTGTCTGGTTTGTTTTGGTTTTTGTGGAAGAAATAGGTTCAGTGACAAAACTCTGTGGGAATAGTTTTTCCTGCTTCAAAAAAAAAATGCCACAAACAAAAAAATTATCAAGAAAATATCTGTTTTGACAAAATTTCTGTGACATGCAGAAGAGAAGTCCCAGCAGCTAGAGAGGGTGGACCCCTGAATCAGGCAGCACAGAAACCCAAGCTGTTTCTACCACACCACCACTGCAGCTCCTGGATCCTCTGGTTTTCAGGAATTGCACAATTTCGTTGAAAGTAGGTTTTCATTCTAAGATGTAAAAATATTTCATGATTTGTTTTTCCCCTTCATTTTAGGCCAACTTTAATGGTAACTAAAGGGATTGCTAATTACTGTTATAAATGTGTAAACACTGTGAAGTTTTTGTTTTAAGGTTATTAAAAGTAACTTCATTGTAAAAGAATCTATAATACTTCCACAAGGTGATCAAGAACCTTACCTAATTCTCTGTTACTATGCTGAGAAATTACACAAAGGAGTAAGGCCAAGAGTCTATCAATGTCACCTAAGAAGAAAGAGCCTGGAAAGAGGTTCCAGAAGCTCGGCAATACTGGATCCCATGGAGCCTTATTTCACCTTTCCGCTTGTTTTTTTTTTCTTTTTCTTGTGATACCTGTCTCCTTTGCTTTGATGCCTTTGATTGAGAGGTATTGTGTAAGTGACTCACGTTTGTGCAGCTCAGAAACATGAGCGCCAACAAAAGCTAAAACATACAATTTGGAATATTTGCTTGCTGACTAAACACTTTCTTATATCTTTCCTTGCTTGGAGGGTAAATTGTTCGTTTCAAAGCTGAATGACTGCTGCAGTAAGTTGGGTAGCAGACTACTGGTACAGTGCGATAATTAAGGGATCTTAGTTCTTAAACAATGCTGATAAAACAGAAATCCCTCTCCCTTTTTTCTGGATTACCTTTAGAACTGAAATCAGAGGATGCTAAATGAATAATAATTTGCACCTTCTGTGAATGATAGAAGATTGAATCAAATTTTAACTAGACTCTATTTGTAAATCCCTCAGGATGACATAATTACTATTCAACACATACCTTAATTAGCTGTACACATCTATTTCATAGCATTTAACAGGTTTAAACAGCCTTTCTTGTCTGTGGAATGGATGGGCCACTTTTATCAAAATGAAAATAATCCTGAATTTCCTAAACTGGAATAAATTTGCTCACAGAAGTCCAGAAATGGCCTAGAAATTGCTGCCCTTATAGTCAAACAGTTGTCTTTTTAAAGTATTTTTAATTTTGTTTCAAATTCACTAATGGTACAAAGCACTGATAATGCACTGATGTGAATTATTGTTTCTGTTGCTGCTTTGCTTTTGATGAAAAAAGATGGTAATTGCATTGTCTGGCGAAAGAAAAAGGTCTACTCAAACTTTTGCATGGAATTTGAGATGAATACAAGCCAATTTGAGACACAATTTCTTTTTCTGGTTTGGGTTACAGCATGACCTTGCCTCTAGAAAGCAGTATTTCTTTTATTGCTCCATCATGGATCAGAAACAGGCTGAAATTTGGCAAGCCATACCTTCAGGTGAAACTGAAAAATCAGCATTTGAGACCTTGATCCTCATGTTGTGTAAAAGCAGGTACTTGCTTGCATGCAGAGGCTGTTCTTAAAACTAACGGGCTCTGCAGAGCAACATGGCTTAGGTCCTACGCTGCAGGCATCGTGGATCAAGGCAAAGGCTTAGCAAAGTCTGGGCATCCCTGCCACGAGCCGAGGCTCGCTGCTGAATCGCCAGCACAACCTTTCCTAAAATACTCCACTGCTTAATTTTAATGACAACAAAAGCAAACGACGATGACAATGATTATGTGCAGACACATATGCATGTGGTATGTTTTCATTATTTTGTCAAACTGCCCCAAGTGAGATTAAAACGTTTACTTAAGTACTTATTTTGTACTCTATGTCATTTGCTTTCTGTTCTCCTTAAAATTTAATGCAGAAGACGGCCGGCTCTTTCAGCACAACTAGCTGCTCCCAGGGCCAAATCTAAATTAAGACACTTGACACACAGGGAAATGATGGAAGCTGAGCCCAGGGGAGAGGGGAAGGCAGGACTAGAAGCGCTCTACTCTGCCAGACACTTTGGCTTCCCTGGGACCAGATAGAAGTCAAGACCCCCACAGCCACAGCAGGGGAGCACTGCCAGGATCTAGGACCTGTGACCATGGGGGATGAGACCCGCAGCTCTGAGATAGGAGAAACTAAACGACTTGGGCAGAGGATGGGTACTCTGAAGGATACTGCAGGTACCACAATACCACCCAATCACCCAAAAGTCACCAGACCAGGACTTCAAGTGATAAATGGTGATGCTTAGAAAAAAAAAATACCCTAAAACATACACAAATGCCTTCCAGTATATTTGGGATCCTTTTATTTTATCTTTCTTTTACTTCTTTAGGTAAGGGTACCCCCTTATTATATTTTCAGGTTTTTCACTGCAATTCATTGAAGTAAAAATTTGACTTTCTATATAAGCAGGGGTAGAGATTCTTACACATTCACGTAATCTCAGAATGTGGCTTTACAAAACATTACATATTATAAGCTTTATGATAAGCTTACAGGCATGGTGTTGGGAAAATAATCTGTTTTCTTGCTGAAACAGAATCAAGTAAAACAAAATAAACTTATTCAGCCAGAAATGCTTTTCATTTCAGAGTTAAGTTTCTTCCAGTGGGTATGATGAAACTGTAAATGCCCAATCATAATATTTCATATTAGTAATAATTAAAAATTATAAAGATAAGGATCACTCTTAAATACATAAATCAGACTCAATATCTTCCATATCTTTCTAAATCAGAAGATTTAGAAAAGGAGGAAGAAAAAAAAAAACCCTGTAAAGTGGAGGGGATTCATGCCAAGATGTTTTCTACCTTACTAGCACCTTCCTTTGCACCCGAGTTTCCACCTAGCCTTGCTTTGGTCTCAGCTGTAGCAATATTCCAAGCAAGAGAAGGTAACAAAGGGGGTCCCAAACCTTTCTGGAAACTTCACAGACTAGAGCCACAACCTGCAAATTCACTGTAAGTATCAAAAACTTACTGGAAATCAGTGCAGGCTAGAAGCAACAGGCTGCTCTGCTCCCATCATGTGATCCTGCAAACAAACCAGGCTGCAATCTCCTGCGCCAGTGCCCGTCCCGAGCAGCCCGCAGGTTTCTCCCGGACAGCACACCACGGGAACCCTCATTTTGAGGTGACAAAAAGATGGACCTCATGTTGCTGCACTGTGTATCTATCTCCAAGTTATTACCTTGGAAAAGAGAAAAGCTATTTGTACTCTCCCCAGTAAACTTGCTGCTCTTGATTTTCCTAACATTACAATGAAACTTTCCTGCCTGTCATCTCAGTCGTGTGTTTTGTATTGGAAAAATTGCAAATCACAGGGAGAAAAATGTTGCCATATGTAATTACTGTGTAGCATTAGAATAGTGCTGGATACTCTCTAATTACATAGAGTACTGTTGACATGCATATTTTTTTAAAAAATCATATTGATTACTTATATATCATATTGGAAAGAGAAGTACTTTGAGCTCAGCTGGCTAGCCAGGAAAAACTACAGGAGGTCAAAGAAGGATTTACGATTCTTTTCCGCTTAAAATGACATAATCTGTGAGGAAACATGCATTTTGATGGAGTACATTATAGAAGAAAATTGTGATGGTAAAAAAAAGCATGATAGGAGATCCAGGCAGCAAACCCACACAATTTTGAATATCATAAAAACGGATGGTAGTACCAGCTCACGGGGTCCACCCATTACATTCGGCCCCTTATCCTACTGTCTTAAAATACTTATGCTATATTACTTCTTATTTGCATCATGTATTATTTGCATTGCAGTATGCCCAGAAAGGCCTCCAGGAAACCCCATAGCAGTATTTTCATGTTTGGTTGATTAGTTTTGCATCTGAATAAAAATATTTGCCTTGTTGCCTGAAACCTTGACTTCAGTGCGGAACTGCACAAAAAGCAGGAAATAAATCTGATCCTTCTGCTTTCCATCTCCAGGTTAATAAAACGTTTCAATAATTAACTTACAATAATTAAAGATGAGGTTAATAATATGAAGAATTCCTTAAAATTACATTCAGTGTGTCAAATTTCTGAAAGCACTTATGTCTAAGTTCTGCTGAAGCTCCAAGTAACTGAAAACCTGTTGAATGGAGAGTGGAGGCACCCGAGCCATCAATAGCCGATGCAAATTTTACTTACTATTTCTGTGGAATATATGGCAATAAAAATGAGCTAAGATGACCCCTGTTGTGCATGGCTGTTATTTCACCACGAAGGCAATAGCACTTACATGTGAAACTCATTCTGCGAGTAATGTTTGGAAAAATGAACGACACACATCTTCAGAAGAAAGAAAACACGACAGAAACGTCAAGTTTGCAGTACTGGTTTTTCTAAACACGAATTGTTGTAAGCAGAGATATTGTCTCTACATAATGCTTGTTGGCACAATCACAGTTCATTCTTGTGTAAATAATTTGAGACAGCAAATTGCAAATATGGCACTTAATTCTATTAAACAAAACAACTGATGTAATAGCAGCTATAGCAAAACTGGGATAGTAAATTTTAATCAAACTTTTCACTGGACCTTCCTATCACTTAATAAAGATACTTTATGGAAGCCATGCACTCAGTGACTCTACCCATGCTAGTCATGCTGATCCAACCAATTTCAACAGTGTTGAAGGAGACCCTAAAATCCTACAGCAGGAAAGGCAAATACAACTAAGTCAGATAAGTGATTTGGCTTTATTATTTTCCTTTGAGGGACTCTGAAAAACGAATTCCTGGACTTTGATTAATTTGAACCTGGAAAAACAAGATCATTGGATGGAGAAGTGAAAGATGGAAGAAAGAATGGAATGGATTAATTCTTACCAGCAGTTTGCTTTGGTAGCCTGAACTGACTAGCTTTACCCTATTCTCAAAAAATTAAAAAAGCTCCAAGTGGGAGTTGCTGTGTAGTGGGAAAAAGTGAATGGCATATTTGGGATCTGGTAGGCAGAATATGTCTGGAAAAAAATTTGGTCCTAAGTCCCAAAGTATAGCAGATCTGTGCCCTGATTAGCTTACATTCATCCAAACCTCCTTCTGTGCCCTGTGCTTAGATTAGGTTGTGCACACAACCTATTTTCTATTTATGCAACATCTGCTCCGCTTTGAGATTGCGAGCAAGAACGTTTCCAGGCTCCAAAGCAGGATGAGATTACAGACTGGCAAACTGAGCTGGATGAAACAAGGCTGGAGCCATGAAGATTTGGGTTTAACTCAGATTATTTAAGATTCCAAAACTGTCTCTATTTCACTTTAACACAAGTGATTTCCCATGTTTATACCTCCTTGCCATTTTGAGAAGGAAGGGAAATGGTGCTTAATTAGTAAAAGTTCACCTAGTGCTGTTCTCTCACATGACCGGAACGCCAAATCTGTTGGCTATCATGTGTACTGCCATAATTAAACCTTCAGCCCTGATTATCCAGAGCTTGGAGAATTACCGTGTCATCCAGACACGGTGATGTTCTCCTACCACTGGAACAAAGAAGGGAGGCTGTGAATAAAGGGGATGTCCAAGAACAGACGATGCCAGCATGAAAAATGTCCACCTTGTGGGAAGGTTTCCAGGACTGAGAGGGGGAAAAAGCTGCAATACTGCTGAAGTGGGGTGAAACAGCGGGGGATGGCCTACACAGGATCCCCCTAGAGATGGTCAGTTCAAAGGAAGAGGAAGGGGGACTCTTTTTTCTTAAGGAGCAGCTAGTGATGTTTGTGGTGGTAATGTCTGCAGCAAAAGTAATGCTGGCTCCTGTGAAAATCATGTGTGTGGGCAGCAAGAGCATGATTTATTCCGCAACAGTGACAGCCACTATGTATGGAAGATCTATTTAATTTTTTTTAATAACAAGAGGCAAAAGGTTAAACATCTGACCAAGATGACAACCTCAGGGCTGACTGACAGGACCACGGAGCTCTTAACTTTCTCTCGGAATTGGCTTTACTGATTGCATCTCACACTCACTGGCAAAGTACATATGAACTAAGAGGTGCTGCTGCTGTTGATCTGACAGTTCAGCAGCCCCACTGGTACTCTGGGAGCACAGAAGCTCACCAAAAAAAAAACCAAAAAAAACCCCAGGCTCAAATTCACGAGCTGGCCAGAAAGATAGTGGTTTACCAGTTGATTATCCAAAGACTTTCAGGTGGGTTCAATGGAATAATGGTTCATTGGTAGCCTTAAAATAAATAAATAAATCCATCCCTCTTTACTTGGCCGTGATTGAGCTTTTTTTCCTCCCCTGGAGGAGGCTGCAAGACAAGGAATGCCATTCATCGCATAGGGACTGACCGCATCAAAAAGCTGCCAGGATTTCTCCCTCTCCCCATTCTTCCCCTCCCCAACACAATAGACCTGAAAACAAAAGACAGATTATTAGGTTTAAGTATGTAGCCCATTCTCCACATACCCCTTCCCCCCTCCTCCCACCCCTTCTTCAGCACATCTGGTAACCATGTGCGGCAAGTGCTAATGAAGACTTTCCTGAGCGAGCTACAATTAGTTCCGACCACTGCTGGCTTCTCTTGGCCATACAGAGGATAAAAACCGACAACACAAAACAAAATCTTCCCTTCACTGTTCCTGAAACCTCCTCCTGCCCCTGGGATTCCCCTTCCTCATCATGCTGCTGAAATTAAAACAAAAAAAAAAAAAGTGTAAGCAAATACTTTAAGGCACTCTTCTGCATGATTTTTTTTCTTTTTTTTTTTTTTACATCAGCATTTTATTCATTTTGATTGAACACGACAGGCAGGCAACAGTGTTTCTATGATCCTGTCTACAACAGAGAATTGTTAAACAGATGTCCATTATTTTTTTTTCCTTCTAGCCTGGCAATATTATACACATAGCAGTTTTATCTGCTTGAGCAGATCAAATTTGTGTGTGTGTGTGTGTGTGTGAGTGTGCGTGTTGCCATTTGGAGTGATTAGAATAAGCCGCACATAGGCAAAATGTATTGTGCACAATTAAGCCCATCTCCAAACCGCGCATTTTTGTTTACTCTCCATCTCTTCTCCTTTCCCCAATCAAGCTGCTAATAGAGCTGTTTCAAGTTTCATCAAGGACCACATTAACTGCTGGTCTCCACATGAAACAGAATGCCAAACCCCAGCCTCTCCCCAAGATCTAAGCGCCAGCCTCCCCATCCTCCTTTACATTTCTCTCTGAAACCGCCGTGGCCCTCACCTTCGAAATTCCTAATGAGTCCCCCTAGTAGACACTCTTGGTGCAATGTAAAATTTCACAGTGTGAGACTTTACACACTCTTTGTCATTCCTCTCAGCTGTGTCACACAACATGATTGCCACTGACCAACCCCTACTTGAAAGTATGTTCCCACTAAACAAACAATCCGGGTAATTGCTGTAGAAGTGATGACATCTGCATACATCATATTTCAATTATACCTTATTCACACAAAAAATGGCTATGACCCTCCTATGCCTTTTGAAAAGTGCTCTATATTGAAATGCAAAAAACTAAGTTCTAAAAGCAGAACAAAAGCAAACCTGATTCTTTAAAGGGAGTTATTCTCTTAAAATACACACGTATCTACTTGCCAAATGATTTCTCAGAGAAGATGATAGGCTGGGGTAATGCAGGGAGGGAGGAACAAAAGGGGTTTTAATCATGGTTTGGATTAAAGAGTTGTATAACAATTGCTCTCCCTCCAGGCATACATACTGTACATGCTCACTGTAAATGATCGGCATTTAAAGAGACAAAGTAAACCATGAAGCACTTAAAGACAGCTGCATATACGTTAACACTTTATTAATCAAAAGACACCGAGTATCTTCCTGACTCGTAAAAATAGCACTTAACACACACAGGACCAACAGCCAAAGGTGGACAGGAATGGAGCTTCTCCCCTATTCCAATTTTAAGTACACAAAACCCACTGAAACAAACACACAAACAAACAAGCAAGCACAAGACTCTGATCTGAGGGCCTCTTTTTGGACAAAAAAAAGTGCTTCATCTCCACACAGTCCTGTTTTCTGCAGTACCAAGCAGGGAGTAGAGCAAAGCTGTTGCACTCCTAGCAATATTTTTCCATAAAACATAAATTTTACACTTTGAGAAAAAGGCTAATTTTACTGGTAATGAATACCAGTAATAACTTAATGAGTCACCGCAGTACACACTTTAAGGAGGAGCTGGTGCTAATGCGTGAATAATTATTGGCACAATTAAGTGCCCAACACTGGGCCTGTTAAACTGCTTCTGGCACATGAGGGCTCCTTAACGGCTCTCCGGTACCGTACAATGACCCTAAAAGGTTTTAAAGTGCACAGAGCTCCCCTTTGCTACTGCAAGGGATCCTTGGATCTCAGATCTGCTCCCCAACAGATAACGCTGGATTGCCAAGATTTACATCCCATGCGGGGTTTTGCCCTGTTGCCGGGCTGAATAATTAGCTATTTACCGATTCAGTAAACAGTAAGTTCACCCTTTGACCCGCCTTGGTATAGCCTGTCTGGTCTGTAACCCTGCCAGGGGTTTCCGCCTGCCTAATGGTTGCTCTACGAGCCAGGGCTGCTGCTGGAAACCTGGCTGCCTTCTTCCTACCAGCAGCTCTAGAGCACAGGACCCCAGTGCCACACTGGCCATCGATTCCTCAACTTAGTGGCCAGGCAGGGAGTGGGAATTAATCTCCAGCTCACCTACAAAAACTTGCTTGCGATAGAAAAAAGTACTTGGTATCAAAAAGTCACTGCGTGAAACATTTCCAAGAGGTTTTGGCATGCTGTACATCTATAACAGACCCCACCACACGTGTGCACCCAAGATACTCAAGTCCTTTTAGCCCCGTCACACACACAACTTCTCTCTCTATTTTACAACATGTGTGAACATACACATGTCCCAAGTAAACACAAAGCAAATCTTGGGTCCTGTCGCGCATACCACGCTTATCTCCGACAAGTCCAGCAGAATTGCTGGAGATATTTGCAGGTTTCCAGCAGAGATATTTGCAAGGCAAGATTATCATTGGGAAAGCAGTAAAAAAGTCACCTCTGGCAAATAACTCTCGACCATGTTTCACAAGACGGGCGCTTGCGTCTTCTGAATGGATGAGGCTGCCTTTAAGTTGAAAGCCCCTGCCAAGATGCCTCATCAGTTAGCTGGTGCAACACATGGACGCACACCAAGACTGACCTTTTTTATCCTGTGATCCTGAACTCCCTCTGACCTTCCCAAAGCTATTCCAGCATATGCACAGGTCTATTAGACAGACAGGCAGATGGCCAAGCAGACAGACAGACAGATCGCAATACTTTATGTTAAAATCTGTACAGACCAAGCAGTGCATCCACAGTGCTATCACTGAGGGAGTCCCCAGTCCAGTGTCAATAAGAGTGTGAGTGTGTAACACCACAGCCACACACCAGCTGCAAAGCAGCTATCTTGTCTGAGACACATGTGAAAGGAGAAAAGAGGGATCCTCTGGGATAGTACAGTACTGCCCTCCTGGTCCTGCCACCATAAAGGTTCCTTTAACAGGAGAGGCAGCAGGAAGAACAATTACAAGGAAGTGGACAACTAAGCAAGTTATAATCAAATTCTGCGTGCAGCTACCCTGTGAAAGACTGCGTGGCAAACAGCTGGCTTCTCGTTACAGCGTGCAAGTCTCTGGCACTCCAGAGTTGCTCCAATGGACAGTGGTGGGACACCATGCCACAAGGAGGAAGGATAGACAGACAGGCTGGACAACATCCGCAATGGGCAGTTGGAAAATCCTCCCTCCTCCTACTCTGGTTCTCTTGTCTGGCCTTAGCAAAGCACTCGACCACTCTGCATTTTCTCATCTGTGAAATGCCAGTAAAGATTCTACCATCTTTATAGGATGTTGTAGCATATTATTCACTTTAAAACCACGTGTCGTACTGTATTTAACAAACAAACACAGGAAAACCTGACTGACCTGAAAAATGCATATCCTGAAATAGAAACTACTGAACGCAGTCTAATACTTCTCACACAAGAGAAAGCTTGGAAAAGAAATATTTCTTCAAAAAATAAATGGCTTCATTTATTTCCGTTTATCACATAACTGGAGATATAAACCCCAATCCTTGTTCCTGACAGACACCACAGGCCAACATCCAAGCTTACTGGGACCTGGAGCACACCTACCGGTTGACCGTGTCATGTGATGACACATTCCCACTGATACAGTTCCACCAGTCCTCCCACAACCCAAGGCCCTATCTGAAACACCAGAAATAAGTGTAAGTTTGGGAGAAGCTTGGAAGCACGTGTAATGAAATTCTGAAACTGTACAGTAAAAAAGTCACAATTACTGGGAGCCACAGGTGGATCAGGTGGACTTTGCAACAGCTTAGCAGTTAGTGCACACGTCCTGACAGCTCGGAGCACCCCCCTTGCTGCTCCTTCAAGCTGTGCATCAGGCAGGCAGCAACTACTCCCTGCGGCAACAATCAGAAAGAGACCTCTGTTCCTCTTCACTTAGAAACTAGGCACCTTCAAGTCAGGGTTTTATAGACGCCAAATTCCTTTCAAGGACTTAGTGTCTATTTAGTTATGCTCATAAAGGCAGTGAGTCGGAAATAAATCTAAGCACCTTCAGGACATAGTCAGGAGGCCACAAATCATCTTCTCACCAAGACAAGTCTTACAGCGCACTGCACAGTGGCAATACAACGCACCTTCGAAAGCATTTTTGCTTCTCCAACAACAAAAAAACCCCAGCAAACAACCCAGCTTGAGGAAAAAAATCTAAAAATCTGGGCTTTTTTTCAGTTCAAAGACAAAAAGTTACTGAGTGACAAAGCAGTAGCGGGCTTTGTGACTTGGAGATCAACGAGCTGCCAGTGAGAGTTTCACTCATAGCTGTATCATGCCAGCTTAATGGTACCAGTCTCTTCACAAATGGCTCTTGACCTCTTGCCCTAACTCACAGCAGAGGACAGCTGCTCTAACAAGAGCAGTCCTGTAAAGCCAGGTTGGGAGAGTTTGTGCGATTGCTTTAGTGCGCGATTTCACCACCGCTCCACTGAGCTGCCGTGTGGCCAGTGCTGCTGAGATCCAACCCTGCGTAACTTCCAGGCTGCTCTTTCTCTTCTGTGACAAATCAAATGTGCAACAAAATATTGCTACATCCCATGAGTATATTGACACAACTGGGACTTCAACCCCAATTTTGCTTTGTGTTTTTCAAAAGGCTTTATTTATCTTAAGATAAAGTGCATGTACTTTACCAATACGCTTAGGGCCTGATCCAGGGGCCAGCCACGCCGGGGAAGTGGAGTCAGTGAATATACTGGGCACTGGGTTGCCTGAGGACGGGGCCCCTCCTGAGGTGCTGACCTGTGTCTTAGCTGCAACAGGAGCTAGAGAACCTTGAGACACTTGCAGAATTAGTCCCCCTAAAAAAAGAAAGAGACGATGAATTTTTTATGACTTGCAGTGCTAAACGTATGTTTTGAAGTCAGCTGGTGTGAAAACTGCAGGGAAAAGGAATCAAACTTTAGGCTGTTGGTCATAGTTTTTTTATAACGTGGAGCAGAAAAAACCCCAGACATTGTGTTTGCATTCTATTTCTGGGCCTTTTAAGCTGTAACAGCATGAGTGGTATTTGCATCAGGAGTTACCACATATCATTGCAAGCAACATATGCATAGATGGAAAAAAGATGACGGCAGCAGCAGGTTCAGTGAAATCTCAGGATCTCTCTGTGATAGGGACCTGCTAAAGGTTTGGTTTTATTTAGCGTAGCTTAAAATGTCATTGGCATATGTGTTTCTCAATTAACACCAATTTAATACACTCCAGAAGTGTTCTATTCTGAGAGCAGGCTTCAGAGTTTACAAAGGATCTAACCTGACATTTCAGTACAGGATATCCAGCCCCATTTACAGTCAGGAAAGCACATTATGAAGGCTAGATGCTTTTTCTTTGACATTGTGCAACGTTGCCTCTAATGATAAATACAAAAGTCAGAAAATGGTGCTGCGGTATGGAAATTATGAGTGCCTCCAACCTCTGTGAGTCACTGATACCCCCAGATGAAATGGTGCCTCGCAGTAAATGTGGAGATTCAGCAAGTAGATGGTTGATTTTCCTTCTCAGTGCCTCACCAATGCTATACGTTTTGCTAAACAGCTTCTCAACTGATAAACTGAAACTCACCAATAGAGTAAGTTATAAATGTATTTAAAAAACCCTTACAATCCCCAAACACAATAAAAAGCAGCCAATAATCCTGAAAAACATGGGCTTTCTTTCAAAGATCTGAAGAGAGAGAGAAAGTGATGACTTCCTAAATGATAAATGCAGATGTCCAACAGGATCCTAGACATCAGCTCCTGAAAAGCTAAAGGATTAGTTACTAACCAAAAGGATGAATAAAGAATAGGCAAGTATCATTTCATATGAACTTTACACAGACTACGTGAATGTCTACAATCTATTTAAAAAGAGCACCCAATGTTATTAATATTGATTTTGGAATATACAATTCATTAGATGTAACGGGCCAAAGTCAGCCCCTGAGCAAGCCAGTAACTTCAGAGAAGCTGTACGAGACAGAAATAGCTCTCTTCAGATCTAGTGAAGTATTATTTGGAAATCAGTAACAACAGAATATACATTCAAAAAACATTTGGGAAAAAAAAGGTTAAAATCAGTATTCCAAAGTTAGGATATAGTGGTATTCCACTTGCCAATTAATTCTGTCCTGTTGTGTGTCCCTCCTCTGCACTGAAGAGAGAAAACTAGTCCTGGTTCTTGCAGTTCAAAAGTGTATCACAGGGCATTCACACAAGAGGTAAAAGTGTGATTGGAGGGACAACCTGAATTTGGCCTTAATTGTCAATGTTTGGCTTTGCAATTTGCTTTAAACACTGGTTTTGCATGAACTTTCCTCCTCTTCTAAAGGGGGGGAGGGAAGGGGGGGGAGATAAAAACTATATATATTACCTACAAGCGCTGAAGCTTTCCAAATCACACCTCCCTGGCAAGGTTTAGCCTCTGCCTCTCCACACAGAAGTCTATCACTTGAGCTTCAGGGTACAAGCTGGAGTCTGCAGAAAATAAGGTGCAGTCTGCTTTGTAGCCAGGAGACCTCCCCACTTTTTCTCATCTCCCCATTTGGCTGGGGAAATTCCAGCCAATGCCAGCCTAGAGAATGAGCGGAAGAGAAAATTGGATGTCCAGGGGAGGAGTTTAGGAGAACGTGTGGCTCCTCATCCTGCTACAGCTGTTCAGGGAGGAGGTTGGGAGAACCTGCCCTGGCAGGTCCAAGGGTGCCTAGTGTGGTATGTGCTGCAGGAGCAGAGGTGGTATGGAACCAGCTGAGTTCAGGTCCTTGTAACACCTTTATCTGGCTGATGTGACGCTATGACACACTTCCTACACGATGACAATGAAAGTGAGATGGTGACCTTCATAGGTTTGTATCACCACCAGATTTGAACAGAGATTCATGGCATGACAAGATTGTACTTCTGAAACCTGGAAATTTTTTCACTAATAAATTCTAAAGAATGTTCAAGACAGAGCAAACATTAAGGATTTCTGGTCCTACAGGATCATTTAAAACTTACTGAGGCAATCTGAATGCAGGGGACTGCTACTGTCTCTTGCAATAAAGTATTTGGAAGAATCTTTCTTGGTGACATTCTCACCTACACAGTCTCTAGAACATGTGTGTTTGTGTATACTCATATATATAAACCAGTTGGAAAGACTTCATCCTGACATGAAATGCTAGGAAACCTGGAAAATTCTAATATATAACGAGTTCATATTTTAACATATGTGCACATTCAAAATGAGAATTTAATCCTGAAATTGATCAGGCTTGCATGGTGAACTCCCCTGTAGGGAACACCGAAATTCAAAATCATTATCAAATCAGAGGAAATCTTGTGCTTCAGACTCTTCAGTTCCTGGTTCCAGTGCAAGCTAGAGTTTCTCTTATTGTTTTCATTCTTTACAAACTGAACTCAAAAGATAAAACTCACTCACCAGGTACCCAAGAGGGTATTCACAGAACCTCAACCGGCCTATTCATAGAGTCAGCGGAGGCTCCTAGTCTGGCTGTCCTGAAGCCCCCTTTGCAGGAGCCTGCCTGTCTCTGTTGACTGTACAGGTGGCTTCAGCTGCTTATTATCTAAGTTTCAATTAGATGAGGTTACATGGTGTGAGGTTACATGGTCCTCAAGCCCTACTGCAGCATCCATCCATACATGCCAGTCAGCCGCAAGCTGACTCAATCCTAAATGTGTGGGGTCTGAGTTAAACACAGGTTTTAGCTAAAAATAAACCTAAATAAATGCAAATCAAGATGCTTTCAAGCTCTAGGAATCACAGTTCCTATTCTAGATGCTAGTTTCTCTGACCTACCCACAGCTTTGGCTGGAAATTTGGATTTCTCTTTTCCTAAAAGAAGCTATAAACCCAACGTCCAAGAATTCCGTATTTGTTTGTTCCAATGATACAGTAATGTTAACATACCCATATTGTAGCATTCAGTCATCATCACTAAACAGTTTTAACGTTACACTTCATAAGTGGCAGAGAACTTTAGAGGCACAAATACCATGCCTGATATTTGCAAATCATTCCTCATTAAAGCTTTATCTCCCTTCCTTCTCCTTCCCAGCCTATAACACACCTCAGTGGGAAATGAGCAGGCAAACACAACCTCTTAAAGCTGCAAAGAAAATTCAACCAGCAGGATGCAGTTATCGCATTGAACCAGGCAAAGAACATGCCTCAGTGCAAGTCCTCCATCTGTGCTAGAAGTACAGCACCTGAAAGGGTTAAGAGAGCCAAGATTGCTTTCAGAAATATCTAGAAACAAGGATACCTGCAGGGCGTGCTCGGTTTGTTTCGAAGATGTGCTGTTCTAACACAGGGGTTCACTGGTTGGATGTATTGCTGTTTGATATCCTGCTAGACAACTCTGCGGCTGGAGTTCTGTGTCAGAGCAGTTAAGCTTTCCATCAGGATGTTCACTTTGGTGATGATCAGTCTCTGGTCTTGTCTGCACAGACAAGCCCACAGGACAGGCTGCAGCGGGACTCTACTAGGAACAAGCCCTGCTGCGTCCCCTGCTTCCCGGGCTACCCTGGAGAGAGGCAGCTCTCTCTGCACCCTTGGAAGCGCGCTGCGCCCCGTGGCGCATGCTCACTGCCTCTGCAGAGGAGAACAGAGCACAGAGACTTGTCCGCTGCACGTTCATGCATTGCTTCTCCTTATTTGTAGCCTAAGTTAGTCTTGTTCCAAAAATCCCCTTCCTTTTGTGTCCTTTCATTCCACCTTCTGGGGACTTTAATTTTCTTTTTTTTTTTTTAAATGCATAATATGCCCCTCTCAGGTCAATGCCTGACCTCCTTCTAGGAGGACAGGAGAAGGAGCTCCATCCTGCTAGACCCCTCTGAACCCATTTGACTTGATTCCTGAAAATAGACATATCCTCCTGGAGCACTTCACAAATCTCCCCGCTCTGGACACTGTATTCATGCAAACACATTTCATGATGGAAAATTTTGCCTCTTCAGTACGTTGTCAAGACCCGTTTTGAACATTCAGCACTTATAACTGAGGTGCTCAAATATTATCTTTGTCCACAATAAATCTGCATGCTCTTTGCTTCCTGCATCTTTACTGCAAAGGTTTTTTCTTCACATCCTAACATAACCGCATTTTCCTAATGGCCTTCTGTGAGGGGCTTTATACAAAGCTTTCCAGGACTTAAATAAATCATATCCTCAGTTGTTCCCTGACCACTACTTGCAAACTCTTCCTAAGAAGGAGAAAAAACAATCCAATTAGTTAATCTTTGCCACAGTACTTTGAAGATGAGAAGTGCTACGTCTGTTCCAACATTCTTACACCACCTGAGGCATTGCTTCTGGTTCAGCATCTCAAACTGTTCAGGATGCAACATCGGCCCCTGTGGGAACCATCCCAAAGAACCCTTGCTGCTGCCCTCACTTTCTGCCCCGTTGGGATGTTCCTGAGATGACACCGCCCTCCATACACACATATCAATATCCTTCCCAGAAAGAAAAATTATAGAAAACCCCTCCAAATACTAACGCTGCAGAGTCTGGCTGCGTACTACAGACATTTTCTCTAAATAACTACATGCTCAAAACTCTTCATTGGTTTGGGGACCAATTCTGAACCCTTCACCCATATACTTATTAATATTCACTTGCACCAGCAGTGCTGGGTGAACCGCTGACTGTTGAGATAAGGGAGTCACAGTACAAAACCTACACGATTTTTAAATTTTCACTGTTATGCAAACCAGCCGGAGAGTTAGAAAAACCCAGCAAAAGTAGCAACAACTTCTAATCAGTGTATCTCCTCAGGTCCGGAAGGGAGTTTGGTGAAGAAACAAATGAGTCAGAGTAAGATCAGCTTTCTAATTTACAACACAAAGCATCAATTAAGTACATTAATCAAAGCACCACTAATATCTTGTACAGTAGCAGGGAATTCAGACCCCACTTGTGCGGCACATGCGATGGGTTTGGAAGCTGGCTAGACCCCACGTTGTGCGGTTTTTATTGCCAAGGAGCTGCTATTATTTCTCTTTCATCCAATGCCTTTCCTTTTTGTTTTCTGTTTTTAAGCGAGGGTTGTGGTTGTTTCTAACCCATATGTGTCTAGTTTTGAACCGCGTGGTTTGCCCCCTCTGTCTCTCATCATTGCTTTTGGCCCAGCTTCTTGACAGGAAATGCGAGATTTATTTTATCTGGCCTGAACTACATTGTTCCTTCCTGACTACTGGTGTTACTTCACTCCAAATAACATGGCTTTGCGCTTACTGCCTGAGCAAGGTCAAAGCCTGAGGGGAATGGGCATATTTAAGAGCAAGGGTGAGAGAAGGGTATAAGGCTCCAGGGCAAGAAAAGAGAAGAAAAGGCAGAGGAGAGAGGGAGAAACGGTATGAAATTAAGATGTGATGCAAAAAGCTTTTGTTTGGAGGAGATCCCCCTTTTTTCCCTCAGCCAGTAATAAGCTGGACTGCTGCTATGGAATAACTCTTGGATACAGATTCAAGCCAAGCTAGTTATGCTCATGTTATCAGTTGAAGCAGGACATTGCCAGGTAATTTGCATCATAAATTCAAGGAGAAAAACATTTACTAAACTTGATACAAGAATTTTTAAAATGTTGCTAAAAATTTTGTTTTTCTCTGGTTGCTCAGCAGAACAAGGAGCACAGAAACACAAAATACATCCGCAGTTAAGAGGAAAGCAAGCTGAACACAAACAAACGCATAAATGCTGAAAACCTAACATCAGTTTTTAAATGAATTGCATGTGAGTTCTTCTGGTGTTTGTATGAAGGATTTGTAAATCTTTATCTGGTGTCATTAAGTGCATAGTAAATTAACTGGTAAAAGGTGGGGCAGGGTCTGCGCTAGGCACTGCAGCTCTGCTGAAACCCATGGCATTCAAGCTACCCAGGAGCAGAACAGCCTTGCAGCTGTCAAACTGCTTCTTGACTCATCAAAGGGTGAAAAAAACCCATCTCTCCCTGTATACCTGACCTAAAATGAATCCAAAGCAACAAACAAAGATAATTCTCCAGCCAGCAGAGGCATATACCTTGCCAGCATCCCAACCTGCAGTGCATTTACTCTGAGCAGGGAATGCAGCTTCAGCCTGCCTGCTTACTTGCTTTTATCCTTGAAATTGGACTAAAGTTGTTCACAGCTTCGGATAAGCACAGGGGTAATGGGCACTTTTGCCTAAAAAACACCCAAACACAGAATAAGTACCTTTTTCAGCTGAATTCTTTATCTCAGGATGATCTTAAATTTTTTTTTGTAAGACACTTTTGACAAAGTCATCCCCCACAGTGGTTTTTACCCATGATGGTTCAGAAGGAACTCAAATGCCTGCTGAAAGCCTGCAGTTGCAAATTAGCTACTCGCCAGCAAGACTACAGAGGCTCAAATGTCTTTGCATAACTCCACTAGTTCTGATGGTTTTGTGAACTTTTTCCGATAGGAGCCAAACCAAATTGTTCACGATGGCACCAGGGAGAAGGGAAAGATGGTTCTTCACACAGCCTGAATGGGCCTTAACAGCACTGCAAGTCAATAGCAACAGCAGACGACGCTCCGTCATGACAGCCTTTTGCTATCTCGGACACCGAGGCACATTCCTGGGTCAGCGGCGTACCCCTGCACCAAGCGCTGGCTGGAGGTGTGTGGTACAGAACGACAGTGCTCTGCTCTGTGACGTTCTGACCTGCACAGATGAGACCCTGAGCAACATTCCAGACCTCTGCTTCCCTCGCGTGCCACATCACAGTCGGCCATCACATCAGCTAGCTAGTGTCCTCTCACCTAAGGGAAAATGTTTTTCCTGTATCAGCTGGAAAATGGTAGATAGTGACGTGGTTCTTGCTCCTCATCTCAGAAACACAAGGATTGAGCACGCACTGATTCAGGTATCTCATTTACTTGGTGACAGCTCAGAGAAGGGTCTGAAAACTGTTGTAACTAGTACAAGGAAGAGCCGGAGACCAAGTGGTTGCGAGCAGGGAGGGGCAGGGCCTCCATGTTCAGCAGTAGGAGGTTATTACATTAGCTCAACTGAGCATTGAATTGTACCACTACATGACGTAGCGGGTAGACTAGAGATTATCTTTTGCATTTTGGGGTGCAAATTTCTAGCTGAGGTGTTGAGGCATTGTTTCACTGCAGCATATGACTCTAGGAGCAGCGTGACTTCCCACTGCATGATGAAAACGCACTCTCTTCGATGCTATTATTACCCTTAATTGCTTATCTTTATGAAATAAGGAGTCTCGCAGTGTCATGGCTTTAAAAACACATGATCAATTACGGTCCAGGTCTATTCTCTTTTTGCTAAGGTCTGAACACTCAAAAGCTTATCAAATTAAAAATGACCATTTAGTAAAAACATGGATTAAATATGGAATTAAGTTGGCAAGAGGTTATCAACGGAGTGGTGAGGCAAACATGCCCAGTGTTGTCTTCTTGACATTCATCCCCGTACTCCTAGAGCAAGAGGCTAAAACCTGTGAGTCGCCTTCTGTGGTGCTTTGTACCCTTTAGAGCCTACTTACTTCATTGCATTTAGGTTTGAGTGGTGTTTATCATTCCACGATTGCCCTACTTTACAGTCCCTTCATTTTCCTAACTTAAAAAATAGCGACGTTGCAACAGTGTAGTGTTTCTGTTGTGATTGTCATGATGGAAGCAGAGCCAATGCAATTTGCCCATGTTTTACTAACCGCCATCTGGCAGGGATATGGTGACATGCTAATCTTCACAGGACTCTTGTTTTTCAACTATCTGCTGGACAACTAAGGAGATCACCAGGCTGCTGGGATAAGTGCCAGATGGGAGGCAGGTATGTTTATGAGTTTAAGATTATTTTCTTTCAGTGCTTTCACATGCTGTTCGTGGAGTGGCAGGAAAAGTGAAAAGGGGGAGGAGGGGATGAGTCAGTAACTAGACTACGACTGTTCAAAATCACTTTGAAGTTCTGCAAAACGCTGTTGTTTCACAGTCCACCTTTTATCTGCTCTTTGTTCACTTGGCCTTGAGGTATGGGTAGGTTTTCTGTGCTTTGCCCAGTGCCCCCAGTCTGACACGCAAACAGTACTCAAAGGGATGGCCACGCTTGCCTCTGCCTCATTTCTGTAGCTCTGGTGAGCTCTGGGGTGATGGAAGGACAGTCACATGCTGCCCCACCAGTAATTACAGGTAGCTGACGTAATGTTAGCACAGGGGCTAAATCTTGCACAGAAAGACAAAGCTATGGCAGCTTTTTACCAAGAACAAGAGGAGAATTCGCGTTCAACTTCCTGGACTTCAGGGCTGCTAAAATGGCAAAAAGTGTTGTGGCAAGAGGGTGATTGAGTCTTCTGGATAATAAATGCCTAAATAACCCAAAGGATGATGATGACATCAAAACTATATAGCTATTTCAAAGTTTACCTAAAAAGCCCACAAGAAAACCCATCAGCTTCTGAATGGTGAAAGGACAACTTTAGTCAAGAGGGCAGATGAAGCAGTCAGTAGATCACTGCTCCTCAAGTGATCTAGATGGTTAAGTTAACTTTGTCTGGAACATGCTCAGGTCTCGGCTACGTGATGCCTCTTAAGCTCCCCTCCTAGACCCCGTGTCTGCGGGTCTTCTTAGGAGGGGCCACAGCTCACTGCTGTGGGTCTCAGCTGGGAGGAGGGTACGCAGCGCCTACCTGGCTCACCAGGGCTGGAGCCAACACTGTCTCCTGTCAGCATTTCAGAAAAAATCACCAGCTTCAGCAAATTCATCTAACAAATGCCAGTAAAAACTATTGCAATAATTCTGCAGTAAATATTTATCCCAGTCACACCCCGCATACCTATACCTAACATCTTACCCTGACTCACCTTCTTGCAGCGGAGCCAAAAAACAGAGTCTAGTTTTAGCCACCGTAATGACTAACATTCTTAATGACTAATGAAGAACTATAGCTAAAAACACGAGCTGCTTTAGCTCAAACTAAACAGTCATGGCTCACCAGCTAGGGCTGAAAGATTCAGGCTCAGCTCAGACATAGAGGAGTATCTGTGGCACACTCTCACCAACATGTGACATTAACAGAGCTAGGTGCAATAAATCCTTATTACAGTAGGCTTCTCATAACAAAGATTTCTGAAGAGGGGGCTGGTTTGGAAGAACCCTGTGTTGCATCAATTAAGCAAAACAAACAACTCCTCACACATTTTCCCCTGAACAAAAAACAAAGCACAAACAAACAAACAAAGATATCCCTCACCTGTCACGCTAAGGCTGGAAATCAACTTGTGGTTATAATCGAAGGTAAAGTATGCAACGTGCACGTGTACCTTCCCATTCTTCCCTCACCCTAGGCAAGGCAAGGCAATTACTGTGGGAATTATCTGCTCCATTATTAATTAAATATCTATAAATTCACACACTTACAGACAGTCTCTGTCTCTCAATAGGTCTTGGCATAAGGGAGCACACAGAATTTTGGCAACGAGCTAAGAGTGGAATAGGCGGCACAACCTAGACATGCCCAAGCCTTCTTGACACAGGAACAGCTTCTCTTCCCTATGCCAGTGGTTTGCTCAGTGCCAGCTCTGATGCACACCCCCTTCCAGGAATGGCTCTCATCCATGCTGGCAAACAAAATGATAGAGAAGAAAATATGAAATTACTCTTCAAAATGTAAGAGGAAGAATGAGCACAGCGCCAAGTGAGAAGTATCCAAATGTGAGATCCCACACTGCTACATGTCAGTTGGAAAGATGACACACATACAGAAAGTCAAGCAAACAGGTTCGTCCACAAAGGGAAGCTAAAGGAGATCATTTGCATTTTGGATAATAAAATATTTAAAGCAGCGCTGCACAAATTATAAATAAAAACATTAACTGCAGCCACCAAGAATGCAAGCACCCTATGTGGAAGCTGGCCAGCAAACCCCTTCATTAAATACAATATGATCAGAAGGAAAGAGAAAAGTGGCTACAGACCTCTGAAGGCCAGCAGGTAATGCAAGCCAATTGGTTATTCAGTCCTAATTAAGGGAACCAATACTTATTTTGGACTACTCACAGAAGAGTAAGGCAAGAGTTCAGGGTGAAGTAAAGCCTACTTTATTTAACAATCTGTGACTGATTATAAGGGAGCAGCGAGTTCCAGATGGGTGGGAGTGCTTACAAAAACCCTCTATTTTCCTACAACTTACAATCAGTGCTTTTAGTTTCCATGTATTGTAACGTTGTCACTTAACACAACGATCACAGCAGAACAAAGACACATGAAACCAGCTTTGCTCCAAAATTTGGGGACTGAACAGGACACAACATGCTTTCCCACTCAGCAAAGGATGTAGTTCAGGCTTCTAATTTTAGCATCTTATTCAAGACGATACCTGATTTAGTGTTCCTCGGCAAAGTCCTCAGCTCTGACCTAACCCTAAGAGAATGTTTAATTCTGTTGGGTAAAATATGCAGGCTTTTTGGGGGGCGATAGAGATCATGCCTGTTTCTGCGATGCAGAGAAATCATCATGCAGATAGTATTTTAAAATACTCTTCACTTTAGCTATTATTTATTTGCAACTATCTGCTTGTAAGAGCTACTATAACTTTGAAAAGAACAATAATTTTTCTTTTTAAATTCATCTTATTCATGTACTCATAACCACCGGATCTTATTATTGCTGGTGTGCAGGTCACATGGAAACATGGGAATCCCAACAGTTTGCAAAAAATCTAGCCCTTTACTGTTATAATTAGAAGTTCAAGAACATTTTCATTTTTATATTCAGAAAACACAGCATACTTTAACATTTTGATTCCCATTCTGTGCCT
>NW_010429654.1:26554-41419 GCF_000710305.1 Buceros rhinoceros silvestris | reverse complement strand
TTGCCCACCCCATACCTAATTCCTGCTGTCTTGGCACAGCAGCGGAAAAGCAGCAGGACCATGAGTAATGGTAAAAGCCTGGAACTTAGCAGCCTTAATTGATTCATGTTCTGTGAAAAGAAAAAGAAAAGGTTTGTGTTTGTCTCCTTGCAGAGCTCCTAAATAAACTCTGCTACAGAGAGTACGTGCATTAGGCTCAACGTTTTTTCGCGGCTCAGTGGAGCTAGGTAAGATAACATAATGCAACTTTCATCCACAAGGATTTCCCTAGGCAGCCGCTGTAAAAGGGTTAATGACTGATGTTTCCATTAAATCTGACCTACGTCTCAGTTTTGCAGTAGCCTGATACAATCCTTGTTTTGCACCTATTTGCATGGACAAATGGAGTCACTCCATAACAAGTAATGCACAACCCTCACTTTAACAAAAGGTCAAGTCATTGTAAATGGACGCACACAGTATTATTTCTACTTATGCTTAAAACAAACAAACGAGGGCAAAGCCTGCCTACGCACTGTGCTGCTACTTACCAAGAATTAAAAGCTCCACATTCAGAACCTAATGGAGGCAGAATACATCTGTAGGCATCCATGTGTACTTTGAACAGAAATCAATGCTATCACCTCGCAACTGCCAGCCAGGACAATATTCAGCCTCCCTGAGCTCTCCAATCCAAAACATCGATCATCTCAGCTCTAAACTTTCAAGGACCAGTTAAAATTTCCTTCGTTGTGAATCCATGGTCAGGTAAGAACAGCAGCGACAATAAAAAGCCCTCAAAACCTTTCTGGAGGAAGCCATTCTTGCATTTTAAAATCCTGACTCCGAATTTGGTTTTGACACAAAAAGATTGAGGATGGGTGTCTACGAGGATTGCTTAGAGGATATGCATTACTTTGCCAACTGTTTGAACAAACCGAAGGTCAAAACAGACCAAATAATGGGATAAGAGCTGACAATCGTAACAGAAACCCACTAGGAACTCAACTAACACTGCAAAAATCATCTTTACGGTTAATACTTGTTAACCTTAACTATGAAAGACTCAGCTCAGAGACCAAAAATGGGAAACAGACTTACTCCTACTCGAATATGTTTCACCAGATCAGGTTTGTGGCCGTATCAGTTGGGGAGCACTGTTCAAAAAATGTAATTAAAAGATCCCAATGCTGAACAATACGTTGTTCAATATTCCAGCATATATTTACTAAATGTTTTACTAGGAGAGTTTAATACTCGCATTAATATCAGAAATAATTTTTGTAGAGCTACAATATTAATTGCTCAGAAGCTGAAATTAGCAGAGACTCCAAGTTTCTTACTTAGGGATGTTCAGGAACTGTCTGTTACGCTTTTTGACACAAAAAATCTTCACTAAATCAAACTCTTCTGCAAGAAAATTTTGATATGCCAAAATACTCTAATGAAATTAAGTATTTTGGGGCAAGATCAATGCAATTTGAATCATTTCAGTACATTTAAGCTACCTGCAAACAGTTATACCTGATGGCATTTATCCTAAGGCATTTGCGCAGGCAGCTGAAGCAATTCTGGAGCAGTTAGCATAAAACTTCTGAAAGGCAGGAGAAGGACGGGACAAAAAGAACAAAATAATACCTGGCTTCAGAGAAATTAAAATTACAACTTCAGTTTACCTTCAGTTCCCAGAAAATCTGAAAAAACAAACGAACTTTCTGTAAGCACGTGAGTGGTAACAAGGAGATAGATAACACACAACAGTATTGATTTGTCAAGAAAATATCTTGTTAATGAATCCCATTTTCTTCTGTTACTTAATAGTTCTGTGCAGAGCACTGGAAGTAGTAGTTGCCATACTTGGATTGTGGTTCAGTTTTTGAAATGCTCTGATGCTATCTTCACAGAATTAAACCATGTGAACTTCAAGAGAGATGGTCTTGCTGGAACTATCACAGTGCAGATAGGAAAATAATACACTATTACAAAGAAAACATTATTAATGGTTTGTTACTAAAATGGAATAACGCATAGAGTGGCATTCTGCAACTCTAAATCTAGTGTTATTCAATATTTTCACTAACATCTTAGACAATGGAATAAAGAGCCTTCTTATGAAATCTATAGATAGCATCAAACTGACAGAGAAGGCAAGTATGAAGACAAAACTGAAATTCAAAATGATCTTGACAATCGGAGGAACAGTCTGTAAAGGATGCAGTTGGGACAAGACAACGTAACTACCATTAGGTAGAACAGTTAACTGCATAAATGCAGGACTGGGAGCAACTGGTTAGGGAGCACTTCTCTGGGAAAGAATCTGGGAGTTATAGTCAATTGCAAGGCAAGAACATGATGCTATTGTGAAAACGGCCAGCATCACACTGGGATACATATCGCCATATGACACATGAAGGTACACAAAGAAAATCTTTCCCTCTCTTCATCACTGCTAAGACCTCTGTAGGGAACCATTTCAGGGCACTTCTCTTGAAAAGACATGTGGTCTACCTGTAGATGGTTTCTAATTTCCATCCTGAACTTAATGATCACTGTCTGTATAAACATCATCTTCTTATCCCTTAAAGTGCTCTGCTCTTTCTTGGTGTATTAATACCAGATAAATCCTGTAACTACTTGATCTTGCTAGGTTAAACAAATCACACCCGGTTTTCATTAAAAAGACTCCCTTGTTTCCCCGATAATTCTTGTAGCTATTCTTCAACAGGCTCCTATTTAAATTAATCTCTTCAAACCTATGTAAACAGAGCTGTACACAACATTCAATGTCCTTCGTACAATATCTTTCTTCCCTCTTTTGCTGGAAATACCAAACCTGATACACCCTGCACTCATATTGCCTTTTCCACATTGTCACATTTAATGTTTCAGAGTACTCCTGTGATCACCTACATGTCCGGGTCTTTCCCCCTTGCTCGAGGAAGGGAGGTGGTGACAAGGTATAGCAAACATTCTTGTCACTAGTCCTTAACCAAATGACCTTGTTGTTTATGCTGTAAAGTTTTATCTGACTGTTAATCTCCTGTTCCTCAAAGCAATCTAATTCTTCATTATGGCATTCTGACCCTCCCTTAAAATGATAGCGCCTCTCAAACACGTATGGTTGGTTTCTGTTTAAAACACAACTGTAAAAGCAATTAAAGTTCTTTTCTTATTGGTCTCCTTTTCCCCTCTTATTTAGGTATATGAACCACAAAAATCATGGTGTAAGTCACAATCTCATCAGTTTCGGTTTGGCGGTGGTTTTTGTTTTGTTTTGGTTTTGTTAACCAGAAACCACCCATATGACGTTTTGAGTCATTAATTCCATAACTGTCATGCCCCAACCCTCTCACTGCTGAAAGATTGGTAGGTTGTTTATTCCTTTTAACCCCTGTGATAGGTTTATATTGATTGAACATTTTCAAAGCTGACACTGCAAGGGAGGGGGGAAAAAAGAAAAAAAAGCTGAAAATTGCAGTTCCCCATCAGGCAACAGGCTTTGCCAAAGGTCAGCTCTGTACTAGGGTTTACGCTTTTAAAACATGTATTATTTTCTGTCTAAATAACGTGCAAGATACCATACATGATCTACTATGCCAGTGCTTTTCATAGTGCTATAAAACATACTCTTTTCTACATAACGGGCTCCTCAAATATATATTGGAACTGACAGAATGGTTCTGTCATGATGAAATTATAATCTGAAATTTTATGGCCTGTTATAAGGAGGAGATCAGGCAGGAAGAATGCACACCCCAGATGATGGTTCTTGCTAGCTCTGCACTAATCTCTACAGCTACTCACATTCACTGATTATAACAAGGACAAATGCATTATCCAAAACAGATTATCCAAACAATATTTGAAACACTCCTATCACTAATAAAAAATATTCTGAATGTTGGGCCACTTTAAAAATGTATCAGATACTTTTTTATTGATATTTCAATAAAATAATACGTGTGTGTGAAGGGATGGGATAGGCAAGGTCGGGGCTGACTTGTGTTATTAGAAATGCTCTTTTTCAGTCTCGTGATTCATGCTCTTCCACAGTTTTCTGAAGCAAATATTTCAGATCTGGCTGCTGCACAAGCGCAGTAACTAGTTCCCATCACAAGTTTCCTAAGGAGTCTCAACAGACAGATGGAAATGATACACATGCGCAACAGCCACTCCAACACAATAGAGCCACTGTATCAGTAATGTGGGAAATGCAGCATCCCTCCATCCCTGTGCAGGCTTTAATGCACCGAGTTGTAACAGCTCCAAAGAAGTGTTTGTGGTCTACTGAGTCAATCATCTGTACGTTAAAAAGTCATAGCTGGCACTACTACCCCTTTGGCACAACACTTAAAAAGTATCGGTTAAAAAGGAAAAATAAAAGGAACACACCAAAGCTACACAAAAGTCAGAGTAATGTAGTCAGTTGTGACCAGCAAACTGCGTATATACTTGCTTAGCTTGACTCCAGCGCAAGTGAAGACAGGGCTTACGTTTTCTGCCGAGTCATGATCTTAGCACCAAGCATTACATAAAATTGCTCTGCAGCTGAACACACGAGGTACAGCCTTAAGCTAAAATTGGCATGTGGTATCATACCATGTATCCCACTATTGGCAATAATGGCGTAATGCCATCCCCACGCACCAAGTAAGACGCACTTTCACATACTCCAGTGGCATAGCTGCTTCAGAGAGAACCCTGCGTGATTTGGAATATATATGCAGTTAAAAGCAGTTATTTCCCACATTTATTCAAACAGCTGCTAGCAGAGCATATACTGAAGGGCGAACTGTCCAGTCAGCATGATCCAGCTGTCCACAGCTGGACTCCTGAGTAGAACTGAGGTGTCCATCAGGCAATTACCGAAATTCAGACTACGGCTGGACTGCCAGGTCTGATAGCCACCCTAAGACCCAGCACCCGCGTTACCCTCGGGTGGGCTGGGGAGAGGACGAAGCAGAACTGCTGTCCCGTAAACTGCTGCTTTCTTTGACAGCTTTGCTGTCACTGCTGCCCAGCTGCTGGGTGAGGGATGGCTTGAGGCCCTGCAGCAACCAGGAAGGATTTTGAAGCAGAGAGTCACCATCTGAGTGCAAACACTGCACAGCGAGTGACAACTGCACACAGAAGCAACCTTTTCTCATCGTGATCAGCAACCTCTTAAAACTCCCATTTACATCAGTTATTTCTGAGGATGAAAAATTACTGCTGGGTTTGGCAAGACTTTTTTTTCCTGCTCACAGGTTTTGCTGTGGGACTGAAGGAATTAAGGTGGGGGGGAGGGTGCTTACTGTTTGTAGCCCTGCACACAATGTGTCTGAGAATAAAGATCATCTGTGCCAGAGGACAGAAAGATTTGTTCTTCCCATTCATTTGAGAAAAGGACAGCGAAGGAGGGAAAAAAAAAAAGAGGAAAAAAGAAAGAAGGACTAATTTTGATGTCAGAGCAGGGAGGGTGCAGACCTCAAAAATACTTCACACTGGTTGTCAGCTTTCCATATATACAATTGCAATAGTAATTATAAAAACAAATAAACGGACATTAGAGTTGACTTATGTACTGGAGATGTTTAACTCTGAAAGCATGTACGATGTGATTATAAATAAAAGCTGTGGTCTGTCATTAAACTGAGCCATTTCAGAGTTTAAGAATAAAAGACGGCAACTGGGGAATTAAGAGGACTAATGCTGTTGCAGAAAGATCAGCCACCAAACTTCAAGTGGAGCCTACATTTTATTTCAAGATTTTATGTCCACCTACTAAGACTGATTACCTCCTCTTGGTCCCTGAATGGAGAGGGCACTTCAGGACATGCTTAAATGTGTCTGTAGCTAGGAAAGTACTTAAATGTGTACTCACACAAAGGGGTATTTCTCTGAACTAGGGACTCAGTTTCTGAGCTCATCTCAGCTGATGCTACTGCAGCCTACTAAAAACTGGGCTTTTACCAGACTGGGTAATGTGACTGGCGATTTGTGAATGCCAAACCATTAAAAAAAATGTCATCCGGCCAGGTTTTTTTATTATATATTTACATACACGAACACAGAGAGTACAGTAACAGACACTTTAAATTTGTGCATAAGAAATGAAAAAAAAACCCATTCTGAAACTAAGAGTCAAAACATTTCTTGGTTTTAAACAAAAAAGAGAACTCTACACAAAATCATCTCTGGGTGCTTTTGTGTTTTCCACGCAAAGTGCATAGGATCAGCAAAACTCGAATTGCCAAGATTTCCGTGGAAAACATTAAGGTCCTTATCCCACTTGAGACATCAAGTCATTACTACTAACCTCTTCCCCCACTGAAAAACTCCATTAGCTTTGAAAAGGATGATTGCTTTAAGGGAAAACAAAGTGCTCAGAGAAAAACACTTTCTCTTCTCCTGAAAATGAGAGCATTCTCTCCTTGCTGATGTTGAATGCAGAGCAGTGCTGCATGCCCCTACCCCTGCGAGAGAGAGGATGCTTCTATAAAACTCCCAGCACACTAAGGAGGACTCGGACAACTGCACACATGCCCTCTTTGCCAGGGCTAAAGACTCAACAACCACATATCATGTGGGGCAAAACGGTTATTTTCACACCTTTGTCCTGCCCCAGATGGTCGAATAAGGAACTGCGCTCAGTCGGTGCAGTGATCTGGAGGGGTGTTTCGGAGATGGAAGTTGCCGATCGGTGCGCAGCGTGGGGAAAAGCAGCTGAACGAGATAGTAAGAGTAGAGAAGAGCTGCAGAGGGTCCCAACGCAGTGAAGATGGACTGTGCTCCACATGTGGCATCAAGGTTATTAAAGTCCTTTTTATCAGACTGTGCAAACACATAGCCACATAAAATTGTTTACAGCTCTGTCAAAGATACCTGAGGCTTAGGATCCTGCAAAACATAAAGCAAGAAAGGGTCTTTATTGACCGAACAAGTGGCGACCTGTTACTGAATGTGTTTGTTAGCACTTCCAACGTGATCGTGTGTCTTGAGCCATGATATGAAATAAAGGGCCCTTTCTGCTAAAGAAAACCCTGCTCTGTCCCAGAATTTATAATAACACTTTTTTCTATAGTTAGGATTCATTACGTCTGGCTGGTTTTTTCCTAACCCTTCTGGTTCGCTTAGTTGCAAGGCTGCATTCAGCATAGTTTTGGCTCCTAAAGGGGATCAGATTTTCCTTTATATTTTGAAATAGGAATCAATGAAAGCTGATGATTTTTTTTTCAGTACATAGTCCCTTGCTTTGCTTCGTGGACTTGGCCTGGTTTGTTTTAGGTGCCACAATGCTATCGAAGTACAAATTACTGTACGTGCTATTCGCTGACATTACAAGCTGTGATCTGGCATTGAAAGCAACTTCAATGAGCTGAGATAGTGGCATGTACTCAGTGACTGTGGCATGTGCTCGGCGTACTCTGGGCACTGGCAAAAGGAAAAGCTCTTATTTAGGTAACACAGCAGGCTTTTGTCCGTCATATTACATGTGTAATTCAGTGACCTGAAACTCTTGGTGATTCCTAAGCAGCTCAGGAGAAGTTCTAGTATTCTCACGTCTTGTCTTTACAGCGCTAACGTTTCCTTTCCAAACCCCTTCATCCTTTTTTTTACCTCAATACTTTGCAACATGAAAAGGATGGAAGCAAAAGTGAACATGCTTTAGCAGTCCCCACAGACTACTTAAACAAACACTGCGATTGCAATTTAGACAATCTGGAGTCCATTCAATATTAAATCCCCATCCCAGGCTACAACTGCCAAACAAATAAAGGATTCATGGAGTACTTTACACTGTCATTTACTACCACAACCATTGTCACTCGACAATCCAGAGGAGGGGCCTGCAAGGTCTGATACTGCACCAGCTACATCTGTCAACAAGAAGACAGAGAGCTCCACTAAGCAAACAGGCTTGATCCTGCTTTACACAGTCTCCCTTTGTCTTGCCCCAGCTGAGCCTCTTCTAATCTTCTCGGGCTATCTTCAGCAGCACAAGCAGGAACTTCTGCTGGAACCAGGCAAAGAAAAGATGCCTTTCATCACCCCTGTGTACAGGTTAAATGTTTATGCCACTCCACCTCTGTCCCCCCACCTTTACCCCACTTTCCCACCCACTGTACAACTGCAATGAACACGTTACATTATTTGCGACAGCCAAAATGACAGAGGGGGGAAAACACCAAATCAACTTAAAATGATATTAATCAAAATAAAAACTTTGAAGGTTTGGGGCTGAAATGCACTATATATTTTACTCTCAGATGCAATTTATTTCAGTTAGTTATTCAGAACTGGCACCTAGATCAAGCTTCCTTGTGCTACTTTGTGTCAGGATGATCTGGTTCCATTAGAGAGCTCTCGTTTGTCTCCTATAGAAAGCCATTGGCATTAGAAATATTCACCACTTCCAAAAAATTGAACCTGCCTGGAGACATTTAAGTAAAAGTGATCAAGGTACATTACTCCTGAGATCCAGGCTGGCAAATACCAGCATTAGGTGTCTTGCACTGAGGATTTTTTTTCCATAGCTAGCCGTCTTAAATAAAGCGTACGTAAGCAGTGTCACCAGGTAAACCCACAGGATGCACTTCATCTCAAGGAATACAAACAAATGCAAGATTTCCAGCTGTTTCAGCACCAGGAACTGCAATATTTATTCTGGAAGGAGCAAACAACAGATGTGGATGGATAGCAAGAGTTCATCTGGTTTTCAACCACACTTGAAATAACGCTCAATTTCCAATTATCATGTCAAAAGCACTTGATAAATGTCAGGAATTTTGGGGAAATCCTAATGTGTAAACCTCAACTTCCAAGAGCTTACCCAGGTTAGAAGGGGCCTCCTAGGACAAAATCCTTCACCAACATCTGTTAAAGCAACTATTAGCAAAAAGTGTTTTTCTCAACTCATGAAACTCAGATGAATTGCAACTGTGATTTCCCCCCTCCCCCGCCCCTTCACTCATTGATGAGTTTCCTCAATCTGCCACCTTGAGCTGCTCTTGCCAGGGAGGAACCCCTGACAACTGCGGCAAGATGAGTTGCAGAGGCTGGAGCTGGTTGGCAGTGTTTTGTGGTGGTTTCTTTAAAACAACCGGAGGGGGTATTTTGGTAAATAAAACGAGTATTAACACAACCCTACCTTCCAGCTGTGCCACCTCCAGCTGCCACTCTGCCTGTGCCAGGGGACAAGAGGGGCCCACTGCCAGCACCGCAGGTCAGAGGGCAGCACTTCCCCAGCCCAGCCAGCACAGCAAACTAATATACATGGTGCCACTTTCAAACCAGAGCCTTCAGCTTATTTTGTTGCCACTTGCTTTGATGATTTCCTTTTAAAATACAATGGAAGCGAGTTAAAAGGGATGCATAACCCAAAGTCACAGTTAGATGACTAACCTGTTCTCCACATCTTGGGGAATTAATGTTTCCTCCCCACGTACATAATCACACATTTTGTTAGCAGACTGACAGAAAGATCTGTAGAGATAAAAACCTGGGGGTGGGGGTGGAAAGGAAAAAATTGCTGGGTGAAATCTGACATAAATGGGCCTGTGCCAAGAGTGAATCTAGCTGGTTAAATATATATTAAAATCTGAATATCTCTTTCAATCTCTCATTCATCCCTCCACAAAAAAGGAAGAAAGAAATTCCATTATCTCAATAGTATTTCCTGTCAGCAGCATTATTCTCTACTAGTAGGAGAGCCGCACAGCTCTCAGCTTACTCACTATGAAGTATACCCCTAACTTTATATCCAACTCCGTTAAGGTGTGTTTTGATTACTGTGTCTCTGCAGCGGCGACTGCTGCGTTTTTTTCCCCTCTGCCTGTGAATGTATATTGCTCCACACAAATGGATTTGATCTTTGACTGTACCCAAGCATCATTTCCTAACAAATAAATAATTCAGAATAACAATTTACCTCTATTCCCCTCATGTTGACACTCTCACTTTTTAATCCTGTAAGCTTAAGGACATCAGAAATAACACATTTTTTCAGGGAGAGGTTACAATTCATACGCATACTAAAGGCGCAAATTCCACTTTCATTCTAAGCTTTTTGCCTCCCCTGTGCTTTGGTGCCCTGTCCCTCATTTGAGGTATTTGTCACACATTTTTAAAGGCCCGTGTCTCGCATGTGGGTCTTGGCAGGTTACGAGTTATAACCAGCAGCCTGCGTGACCCTTGCAAATCCACTTCTACCCCCCATCCGATTTCTTTTCTTCTTCTCTCCAAATACCATCTTGTCTGCCCCTGCTGAGATATCGCAGAAATGTTCTTCATCAACATACAGTGTCATCTAACACATGGAGCCTGCCAAGTTTTCATGTTGTTATATCAAGAAAATATCCCTCAGGGGCAAGGGGAGAGGAAGAGGTCATTTTTCATCTATGGAAGAGTGAGTAACCCTTTTCCTTTGGGACTAAGAGGGTCTTAATTCAACAAACCTTCTTCCCTGTCACACTGCTGCTGCTCACTTGCACACCATGACAGGCTAGGCAGCATGAGAGCTGAAGAATAAAGCACACTTGCAGGAAAGCAGCAGCTAAACTTGGCTCGGCATGCTGGAATTCAAAATAATTAAATGCAGAATGGGAGACAAGCCAAAAGTATAGGAGTTTCCAGTGCAGAGGAGGGAAATTTGTCTGGTTTCCAGGTGCAATGAGCAATCCTTAGAAGGCTGTCATCAATTCAAAGAAGGAAGCCCAAAATGGGGGTTCTTAGGTGAACTTCAGTCAAAATGTAGAAATCTTCCGAATCTTCAGGAAGATTGAGACCTGTGGATTCACTCAGAAACAGGTTTCTTCAGGGATGGAATGCCTTTTTTATTAAAAAAAAAAAACCCAAACCCAAACCCAAAACACTACTTCGATATTTCCCATTGTGGGCAAGTGCCACAGTTAATTTTTCCATGATAACCTAAACTCTTTTTTTTTTCCTTGGGGTACTAGCCCAAAAAGGGATTCAGTGGGGGAATGGATGATCATTTTGGCTGTGGACTAGTACTTTCTTTGCCTTAAGGCTTAGGCTCTCATCAACTGAAGCGAAGCCGCAATACAAAGTAAACCTTCAGTGGCTTGAAGAAAAACGGCTGCTGGTCGGTTTCATTTTCAGGGGCATCTCTGATGACTCCGTGGACAAATCAAACCCAGTGGTACACAGGATATTTTAACATGAAATGGTGCTGGCAGGTTTTTGAAACAAAACTGCTGAAAACTGTAACCCTGCCCACGGCCCAGACCCCAAAGAATTACCCAGAATTAAATCATGGGTTTACACTAAGGTCCCACAATATGAACTTCTTATTGCTCTACTGAATACTGACTATATCCAAGTCCATAATGCGTTAATTTTCCAGCACCGGCATAGATGAGGAAAAGAAGCATTCCTCTCATTAAAGTTCTCCCTGAAACAGCAGAAATTTAATTAAAATTGTTAGTCCTGTAAACCTTCAGTCAGTCCAAGTCAAAAATTCTGCTTTTTTCGGCTCCAAACCGGTTCTGCATTCATGGCAGTATCGGCCTCTTATCTAAACCAAACCTCTGGCTTTTCTCAGATTGGAAATTGTCCTCTTGGCTCATTTCTGTGACACAGCCTTGTTTGATTTAGCGATGTTAGGCAATAATATCCTGCGAATACTTGCCACTAGTGACCTGTCTATAACGACGATAAGATAGAGCATGCAGAACTCTGTAGCCACTGCTTTTTTGCCTCTCTGTTCATCCAAGCTAAGCAACTATCACCAGAGGTGGCAAACACCGTATTCCTTCAAGCAGGGCTACAGAGGAATGTTTTTTGCTTCGTTTTTCATGTCCCACATATGGGAACTGAAACATCTCAGCAATTTGAAATGAGATCAAAAATTTTGTACAAAAAGCTGCAAAGGTTTCAAGAAATTTTTTCTCCCCTTCAGATTCTGAATCATCTTTTATAGTCTCAGAGATGACACGGAGAGAAAAAAAAAAATCTCAATCAGAGATGGCCTCCAGATCCTCAGTAACAAACGGTGCTTTCTGTCTGTCTAATTACACCTGCGCAGACGCCTTGGGACATGGACTGGCCTTCCTGGTCCTCCAAGTAGTGCAAATCACGTCTCGCTGAATATTGGATCGAGTCTCTGGGCATTACTCTGCAGTTCCCCGGTTGTGTTTATACAGCAGGACCACTTTATTTTGAAAACCACTTTGCTTTTCTCAGCCTGAGGAACTCTGACCAGTCAGTTAGTTAGAAAGAGTGAGAGAATACCATCCTCCACTCAAAGCATTTCTTTTTCTGCAAAGTACAGGGCAAAGGACAAAAACCCAGCAAAAACAGCACATGCACATATCTTACCTATATTACTCTGCCTCCTCTAATTCCCCTCTGCTCACGAAAACACTTATCTTCTGGTAGGAGGAGCAAACTCATCTGAGTCAACCCATCTGCTGATGCTCCTTGAGCATTTTCCCCCAAACCAATCAACCTTTGCTGCCTTTTTTTTTTTTTTCCCAGTTAGAAATACTTACAGGGTGATAAAGATTGGTGGGGGTGGCTAAAACAGCATGAGAGCATGTTTTCATTCTTTCCCACCCCCTTCCTAAATCTCCTGTTACCCTTCTAGCAACTATTTTAGATTACGCCCATCAGAAAGGAAAGTTAACAAGACAGTGAAAATACTCAAATCCAGTTTTCTGGAGAGAATAACACAGCAATCAAGTTCAAGTTCTGTTGCACCTGCAGGCACGTTCTCTTGAAGGGCTGCTTACTGAAATCTTGGCAAATTAGAGACCCTTGTTTTCCAGCTCGGTATCATCTGTCCCTCAAAGTATTTCACCGACTCGACTCATTACCAAAACAGTCCAACTGGGTTCCAGGTAGAGTGGTAACACCTCTCGCTTTCATTCAAGTTTTGATGGCAGCAGAAGAAGCCGTCATCCTACTTTGCCTTCATCAACTCTACATGGCCAACAATTTCATGGGCAGCCCCACACACTTTCAACTCAGTTTAATTTCTCAATGTCATAGTCCCTTCCACTCACGTATTGAGAGATGCAGATAGAGTTAATCCAAAGAGTCATCCAAAATTTGAATCCCAGTCTTTGGATGGATTCTTATTGCTACTCCAAGCTGTACCCACCATGATCAGCATAATGAAGAACCTCTTCCCTTTTTTTTCAACCACAGCGATAAGAGGAAAACAGCATCAAATATGTCTTTACTAGCAGATACCCATCAGGTATTCCCACTACATAAAACCAGATAAAGCAGCAGATGAAGGAGATGGAGTAAAAGAGCACATCCTCCAAAGGTGTCGCAAGACAAGTATAGGCTGGGAAAGTGGCTGTTTATGATCCTCACTCCTCTTCTCACAATGGAAAACCTAAGTTATCTATATTATTTCTATACTGGATATGATTAACAAGAACCAAATTATTTCGAAAAAACCCCACAAACCAAACCATCCTGAAATTTTCAGTCATTTTTTAACAAAAGGATCAGATGATGTTGAGTACATTATACTTGGTGTATCTCAACTAGACGTTGAGATGTTGTGTACTCCTTTGCAGAGGTCTAACTGAAACTTTAAGACGTTCCATTCTTCCATAAAATTGCACACTGTGCAGAAAGTGTTCTTCACTGCAGAATGGACTTTCTCACTTTGGGGTGAAAAAAGTGAAAGCATATCCTTGCTTTCTTTCACATAAAGAATCTTCTTACCTTTTACTTACATTAAGTTAATCTGTCTGAAAAACAGCTATGACACATCAAGTGCTAAACTGTAAAAATTGGAAAAACAGTCCCAAATTAGATTCCTTGAGTACTGTAACAGGAAAGAACTTACCATGTTCCTGGTACATAAAATACAATACACATGCTTAATTCCCAGAAAGTCCCACCTCTTAAAAAATATTTAATAAAACAGCAAAGCCTCCTGTTACTTCAGAAATCCACACCAGATTCAAGCACTGATACACAATTAAAAGGAAGAGCTAATTTCTGCAAGGAGGTGCTCTACTTTTAAAGACGTCTTTATGTAAGCAATATTTTTTTTCTTCCGAATTCAAACTTAACTGTGTGTTAAGAGTAAAATCTCTAGCTTGGCTTCGAAATGGCAATTTTAAGTCTTAATGACCTTCACAAAGCACTTTTGAACATCACATAAAAAAGATAAGCCTTTGAGAACTTTAAAATGTGGGTAAGTAGGAAACATTTGAATAAGTAATTATGAAGGCTGAAGAGAAGAATGATATATATCATCACTAGACCACATTCAGGGAAATACATTAGATCTTGGAGAATCATTTGATTCTTAAAAAGACCCGTACTAGTATAAATGTGTGTTGCAGGTAGTGAGCATATGCATACATATAAGCCCTAAAACTCCCATAAGGATAATGCTCACAAAACAGTGGTGGTTAAAGCCTCGGGTTCAACAGAGCACTTTTGTTTCAACGTGATTAACCATACAAAGTCCTGCGCAAGTCGACTATCTCATTCAAGGAGTGCTCTCAAAAATAACCACACATATACCATAAACAGACATGAGTAGGGTCAAATCCCATTTTTTAAATCAATATAAGCTTTAACATGTTAGCTCTAAGGATTGAGGACCTAGCTCACATGAACTATTTTGGAAATAAAGTTCTTCACTGCTTGAATATGAAAAGCTGATTATTTCAGAGCTGCCTGTGGAAATTTATATCTAAATTCCCGTGTAATTTAAGGAAGGCTGGTGACTTCAAATTCCCTAGTTGACTTGGGAAATTTCAGCCACAATTCCTAGAAAGTTAAAGTCAACACAGTTACGATTTATTTTAACACTCTGGGTGCACTGTGATTTGTTAGCCTTACAAGTTGCAGCTCTTTCTCAAATGAGATGTACATGCATGATATCCTCGTGAACTGGATTAAAAAACA
>NW_010429654.1:23123-26426 GCF_000710305.1 Buceros rhinoceros silvestris | reverse complement strand
TGCTGAACATTACCATTCATAATTCAAGGGTGCAAAGGAAAGCAAAGAGATTCCTTTCTGTCGCAGTTCAAAGCAGAAATAAACATTTTTGTTTCACAGCTACTGTGCTGCCACAACAGCACACAACAACAACAACAACCACCAAGTACCAAAAAATGTCCCACATTTCTCAGTTAGGGGCTCCTAGGTATAGTTTGGTCATTTGGGGCTTTGGTATCAGTATCATCAAGGTTAACTAAATAAGGTTCTGATCGTGACCTGCAGGGATGTCTAAGCCATGCTACCTATCAGGGTTTCCTGTATGTGTTCCTTTTTCTTTTTTTTCATCATTTCTACAAACTTAAAAGTGTTCTGAAAATAATGACTAGATTTAAAAAAAAAAAAAAAAAAAAGGAACAATGCTCTAGTTATGGTTAATCAATACCTTCCGCAAAGGAAGCAGTGAGGTCCTACAATATTTATTTTGGGATTCAAAATATACTAAAGAAATCTGAACTCCTGAAAGAAAGATAGTCTATTACCAGATCATGCGCTCAACCTAAAAATCACGTCAATTTCTACATCATAAAAAAACTCTAAGCAGACAGGATTTCTCTAGTAACCTTAACAAGTTTTGAATGTCTTTACAGCGTGGGCTTAAATCTCCTATAGAAGGTCTGAGCTTTAAATAAAGTTTGGTTAGTTTTTGGTGGTAGAGATATAGCTGCTTTGAGAGGGAGGATTATAAAAGAAAAAACATTGCACTTAACTTTAAAATGTAGTGGATCAAATGTTTTTGATATAGCTCGCCTGATTTTATTTGGTGAACTGGGACACTGAATTATTTTATTTCCTGATGTATTTTAAATTGTTGCCAAGAGCCAGACTCCCTTTATGCAGTGGGAGCTGTACCTATTTACACCGACTAAAGAGTCTATCCAATAATATTTTTGAAGAGACATGAATGAGCTGCACATGAAAATGAATGCGAAGCAGTGAATATAAATTTTGCATGCAGGGACCCGATTCCTCAGTTTGAAGATGTGGCAACAAAACTTTATTCACAATCGCTGTAAGCCAGCGATTAATACTTACGGTGCAGCCTAACTTCCGGTTTACCTGTGCCAACGTGCCTTAACTTTGGGGCTGCAGAGAGTCCAGATTGAACCCAAATTTTGTGGTTTAGTTAATAATTAGCATATCAAGTTCATTTTAACATGTACTGCAAACACAGCGGCGTTGCTGAAAATCCTAATTATAGAATCAATAAAAATTGCAGCACAATAATTGTCTCCCTGTCTGAGAAGTGATTCATGGCTTCTCCTACATAATCTCATTGGGTTGCCCAGGCCTCCCCTCAGCCTCCTCTTCTAAATATCTGAGGATCATAGAAGTGAGGTCATTTCATCACTCCTTGGGAATAAAGGAAAAAAGGAGAAAAGAAAAGGAAAAAAGGGGGAGAAAAAGCAAAGCGCCTGCTAAAATCCGACTTCATTTGATTTACTCTCCAAGACTGTTTTTTATTAAATATGTTTGACTGCTATCTCTAATTAAATGTAGAATTAATTTTGGCAAACTAACCACAGATGCAGTTTATGTTCAATTTTATCAGACAGATTTATTTATAAGCTGTCAACTTCTTGAAAGACTTCATTTTGGAGCAGTTTTAAATTGCTAACAGTAGCTGTAAATGGGGCTACTGTTCTCTGGAAGACTAAAGAAGAAGTATGCTATAAATGTCCATTCCATCTGCGAGGAATCATAAAACAATCACATTCCTTTATTTTTTTTTTTCTTCTCCCCCTCCTTAGGACCTTTATTAAATTAGTTCAACTCAATTAAAAATAACTTCAAAAACATTTCAGGGCCCTTTGTTTCAGGGAATACTTGGAACTCTCTGCACGGAACGTCACCCTTTTAACTAATCCCTTTTGGGGAGTGGAGGAGAATAGTGGTATTGTGACTTCAGACAGTGCTTTCAAGGGTCTCTACTGTACCGAATTGAGGTCACCGCCTGACAATGCCCAACACCCAATAGCCATTCAGGCGTTCTTCACAACTCTATCAAACGTGTCTTTCTTTCTCGCGCGCGCTTTCTCTCGTGGCAAAGTCACAGGACAATGGAGAAAGCCTCCAGCACCATTTATGGTCACCATATTTGCACATGACAAAGTCTATTCTTCCTGGTTTGCCAATTCCATGGTAAAAAAGAATGAACCCTGGATAGATTTTCCCACCATTACAGTTGTTCAAACTTAGCTCAGATTAAACCCAGAAAACTCTAAAAACAACAAAAAGCCCGTCTAAGAACAGTAAGTGCTGTTTGAGAGAGCAGCTACTCCAGTCCTTGCTATTTTGGTATATGGGGAGAAGCTGCAGAGACGAAGTGGAAGATTAAATATGCCACATTATAGCCTGCATATGCATGGCTGAGTATACAGTTTAGTGCAAAATGGAAACGAAGGATAAAACAGAAGCTATTATTTTTCATCGTGTCGTTTGCCATTAGCCGTGTTAGAAAACTCACTGTTTGAACAACAATGCAGTAGCTCACATGCATGATTTGGTTTTGCTCGGAAAGGTTTAACTGCTCCAATTGCAAACAGCAGCAGCAGCAAATCAATTACTGCACATTTGTGCTGGCTACTGCTGCTATTTCTGAAGATGTACCTCAGAAGTTTTACTCCTTCAACAGATGAGGATGAGAGAGAGACGGAGTGAGAATATTGCACTAGATACGGCGAGTTTGCTGCCAGGAAGATTTTTATTTTAAATACGTGCTAGGGATACAGTACTCTTCACATTCTGAATGAAAATGTGCTGCTGTTTAAAAAGACTGTTTATAACCAGTACTTAACTTGACATTTGCACTGCCTCACCCACGCACCTCCAAAACACACACATCTTTTTTTAGTTAATCAGAAATCGTGAACCCCTCACCCCCCTGCCTGACGACAGGGAGCACAGCAACCTAACCTTCAGACAGTCAAATGCCATTAAACTCCTCGTTACAGAATAAATTCAGACTATTCACCCGATAATGAGATGACATTTTTTCTTTATTTCTATTTCTGAAAGTTTTCCCTCCATTTTGCACCATGCTGGTTTCATGGCATTAAGCTGCTGCAGACTTCAGCCTTCTCTTCCCAAAAGACTGAGCCCCAGCCTCATGAGACAAATCCTGCTAATGTTAGGAGCTGCTCCTGCACCAGAAAGTGCTTTGCTTCCCCCTCTCCACCCCTCATACTGGTGGAAGGAAGACAGCCACGGTGAGCAAACCTGAAAGCCGTGCAGCAAGGCGTGCTCTAACGCTGTACCTACCCA
>NW_010429654.1:8349-23024 GCF_000710305.1 Buceros rhinoceros silvestris | reverse complement strand
GGAAGGCCCAAAACTCTTGCCTCCCTCCCAGCCATACCTTCAATACACGATGACTTGGGACAGAACAAAGGCTTCAAAATGGCTGGTTTGTTTTGTTGGGGTTTTTTTCCCCACCAGGATCAAATATACTTTAACTGAACTACAATACCGATCCTTCCTCGAATCGTTATCTCCCGGAACTAGCATGATACTAGGGACCAAACTCTGCTTTCACTCACAAGGAAAACAAGCAAGTTCTTAACTCCCAACCCACTTAAGGAAATACCATAAGTATGGGCTTAATTTTAAGAACCTTTTCCAGTATGAATGTCATCTGAATCAGAGGATAGATGTCTAATTCAGACTGAGACCCGTGGCATATTAATGTCTAAGAGAATTTTGGGATTCCTCAGGAATGAGTTACTCAGCTTGCAAACCTACATGAGATCTTCTGGATTAAAAGTTCTATAGAATGATAAACCATATTGTTAATATAAAAAATAACGGTAGCATATTCTATTTAAACAGCAAAATGTATGTGTTGGAGTACTGACTCATGGGTTCCAGGCGTGGAAAAGACAGCCAATCTCTTAATACCACTAAGTTACTTCCAAATTTGCTCCCCACATTTTGATTGTACACAGACCCAGAAATGAGTGAGTCAGTTCCATTAGCACATTCTTATTTGATACAGTAAAACTTAACTATCTGATTGTACATGTGAGCATCATCTATCGGCTGATAGCCAAGGGTTTCTGCTTACAAATGGCTGCCTATGTCAAACTGCAGAAGGAAATTAGGAGGTCAGGAAAAGGGCTTGAAAGTTTGCTGGTCAATAGCATTGTTTCTGTGTTCTAAAAAAAAAAAAAAAAAAAAAAAAAAAAAAAAAAAAAAAAAAAAAAAAAATAAAGGAAGCACATTTAAAAAGAAAGAATCTCCAATGAAAGAATACAAGAATAGAAAAAATCTACTTTGAAAACATGTGATAACAGCATTTAACATGCATGTGCTGTATTGAACCTGCCTTTAAAATATGCTTAGGTGTCTTCCTTGTGATTACTCACTTTTCATGATAAAAACCAAGACAATGTCTTTAAGAGATGGACCATATGCTCTCTGGCAGCTTTATATCTGGAGCTTCTATATTAGGTCTTGTTTTAAGGCACATTAAGTGGTTTTGTTCACTACCTAGTGCATAAGTGCACTTTGAAAACTCTCCTGAACTGCCAAAACACATGGCAAAACCATAATTACCTTTGTGATCTACACTTCTAGTAAATCCAACATATTTATGGATAAAGATCTGTTCAACTTCAGTAGGTTAATCTGGGTCCTAGAAGAAACTTTTGCAACTAACACAATAAAAAACCCACAGGAACAAAGGAAGGAAAATGCACAAATACATGGAGCACAACTCTAAGCTCCCTATAAATGGGTATTTTTTTTTCAGATGCTGATCTAAAATATCATAGGAGGAATCTGGAAATATTTTCTAAAAATAAGCAACCAGTCCTTTTACACTGAGCCCTGTCTCACAGCTCAATCTATCCCTGCTTGTTACTAGCAATGACCCAGTGGAAAATAAACTGACACCCCTGACGAGGTGCTTATTTTCTTAGCCGTTACTGGTGCTGTGTGTGCTCAATGACTGCAGCTCTCCAGGTGATGGCCTCCTAGTTATGGCTCAACAAGCTGAAACGTGTCATTCTGGAAAAAGCTACTGTTGGGTAGGCTGAGGAAGTACCACTCTCACAGAAACTGCTGAATCTACTGAATCTGATATTATTTATTTTTATAATCAAAAGCTAATGTGAACCGATTCATATTCAAATCACACATTTTAAAAAAAGATGCAACAAATTAAAACCAATTACAAGTGAACTAAATAAAGTATACAGCCCCTCATCAAGATTGTAACTGATTTAGATCTCAGTTTTAAATTCTCGTTTCACACTCGAGTCTTCTTTCCATTATATGGCAGCACTTAACAAATGGGAGGAGGCAGAAATGAGAAGTCCAGCTTTGCCTTTTGGTAGGAGATCTCCCTTTATCCACATTTTTTTTCACCACTTGAAATGCACGTCATTAACTTCACAACACAACTGGCTACTTGAATGAACATCTGATGTGAGGGCACAGGGCATTGATGATCTTTAGGCCAAAATTTATCATGCCCTCCTGTAGCTGCGTATCTGCAGGCTAAGTAGGGCATTGCTGGAAAAATACCTCCATCCTTTACAGTTCATATCCTACAGGTATCCGAAGGACTGTGTGCTGGGTGCTTGTACATTAACGCTTCTTTGAAAAGGCTGGGGCCAGGTAGCAGCAAGGAAGGTTGCTTCTCTGTCCTTCTTGCCATTCTTCCTGGAGGAAAAAAACACCCCCTTTCTAAGGGCACATGGAGGTGGGCAGAGGGGGCGAGAGAGGAGAACCTGGGCTGATTCTGCCTGTGCAGCTCCTGGGAGTCTCCATCAGAGGCAGCATCCTGGTTACGCAAGGAGATGATGCTCAGCAAAGTCCCTGGGGTGATGGAAGGAGATTTTTCTTGGTGTCTTAGACCGGACTGTAGACAGTTTGCTACAAAAAGAGTCACAGCATTGCTAGGCTTAAAGCAAGACTGAGGGGGAGAGCCTAAACTACAAGGAGCCATTAGGCAGGAGGGAGATATTATAAGTCAGGTTTTCTACACCATTTAGTCTAATTCTTCTAGTGTTGCCTAATTAAAAAAAAATTAGATATATATACAGATACATGTAAAAAAAGGTCTTGGTTTCTTAAAGAAAAACCTAGATGTAGAGTTAAAGCCCTTTTCTATTCTGGGAAGCTCACTAAAGTCCTCCCCCAAACTCTAGCTGAGTCACAGTTCCATGAGAGGATGGATGCCAGGCAAGGCTAGGAGCTGCAATGAGAGGGCTATGTGACAACATGCTTGCTCCCTCGTCACAGCAGCGACCACTTGTGTCCCATCAGACAGGACCAACATGGGCGCATTACAGGCTTTTCAGAGGCCAACAACAGAAGTGGGTGAATACTGATGCTCTTCTACCAGGTGAAATGTCTAGGCACCTGGCTGACCTGTAACAGCATTGGAGTGAGTACTATGTAGTATTTCAAGGTGGCTCGATGAAACCACTTGTTGGCCAGTTGTTAGGTCTGCAGTAGGGATCACTCGTAGCAAGGCCAAAATGCTATGCGCAGAGTTGAGAAGAACAGTCTCAACAGGACAACAGCCAATAATGCTTGAAAAATGTGCCTGTTCCAAAAGTAGGAACATGTAGGGGAGGATAACAGGGACTGAACTGTATCTTCCTTTAAGTTGTTCATAATAATCTAGTTAGAGACACCTCGGAAATCACTGAAACAGAGCCAATTTTTATTGCCCTTTTAAAGTTGGATTAGACTTCAGAGTTACACCTTTATTGTTCTGGGATTCAGACACTTATCTTTCTAACATGCCCTTCATGAAGATAAAAAAAATAAGGCAAAATAACCTACTCTTTCGCTTAAAACACAGTCAGCACCACCAAGAAAGACAGATAGGCAAATTGATAGATGAATTTTTTTTTTTTCAAGCTGTCTACTTCTATGATGTTAGTATGGCATGGAACACTGAGACATCTTTAAAATCACACGTGCAAATTACAGAGTGATACATGGAGAAAGATATATTCTAAATGAAAAAAAAAACCCACACATTTTCTCAGTAAAAAGATATTTATCGGTGTCAAGTTGCAAATTTAGAAGGCTTCTGGATATGTAAGTCCACCAGCCAAGCCAGAACGACATGACTTGTAACCTTTCAGAATTAGAAAGTAACAAAACTTAGATTAAACTGCTTTTACTCCGCTGTGTTTCGTTACCTTGCGGTTGGGACAGGCTATCATACGCAGGCAGGGACCAGCAATAACATTCCCTAGGCACTGGTTCAGCCTGGCAACCTGCTGAGTGGCGGCAAATCACCTGTATCTGAGGACTTAAATATTTGTATATACAAAAATATATCCACACACTTGATGTTGTAGAGCCTCTCTATCTCTACTTCAAGGAGCGACAAGCTTTCAAAGATGTTTGAGTTCAATGCTCCCTTGCACTGAAACCATCAGTGCTCCACAAGGGTGGCAGGATCAGCCACTAGTTAACATACACAACTTTATCAGTTCATTTTTTGAATCCGGAGGAGCTCTTGGTTTTTGCTGCTGGGTAATACAATGCAGTGCTCATTTCTGGTTTGATCGCAGCCAAAGAACTTTTGGACTCACTTTTATGTTTCTGGAAAGCATCTATTACGAGAGAGCTTATAAATACAAATTAATATGATCCCCTGTAGAGAAAACACACACAAGATCATGAGTTCCCTTAATAACACAAAGGGGATACCTGAACATAAGTATAAAGATATATTAGTGCTATGTTTTCTGTTTTATGAGACCAATTTAGTTTTCCCCTGTCCTTCCAGCCAGACTCGGCTTGGGTGATATTGAGAGCGAAGAATCATACACTTTCAGAATGGCTGACAGTCTGCTTTAGGCATTATATCTGAAAGCAAATCAGCAGCAGCAAGGAAATTGACATTTAGAGAAAGAATAAATTACAGGACATTGAAATATCTGTACTACAGCTGTAAAATGTAGCAAAAAAAAAAAAGAAAAAAGAAAAAAAAGAAGATAAGATGACCCGATACTGATGGGGGAGGCCAGAGAAGGGAAGAGGACATTGAAATATCTGTACTACAGCTGTAAAATGTAGCAAAAAAAAAAAAAGAAAAAAGAAAAAAAAGAAGATAAGATGACCCGATACTGATGGGGGAGGCCAGAGAAGGGAAGACAAAGGAAGTAGAAAGTTTTATTTTTCTACACCATGCCTATTCTGAAAAGACAAAATAATACACATGCAAAAATCACAGAGTCATAGAATCACTTTGGTTAGAAGAGACCTTTAAGATCCTCGAGTCCTACCGTTCACCCTGCACTGCCAGGGTCCCTAAACCATGTCCCTCAGCACCACATCTACACATCTTTTAAACACTTCCAGGGACGGTGACTCAACCACTTCCCTGGGCAGCCTGTTCCAATGCTTAACAACCCTCTCTGTAAAGAAATTTATCCTCAGCATCTAGAGTGAACCTCCCCTGGTGCAACCTGAGGCCTTACTTGGGAGAACAGATCAACCCCCACCTTTCTGTTAAAACCCTTCCAGGGCCGGGGCCCCACCCCCTTCCCTGGGCAGCCTGTTCCAATGCTTAACAACCCTCTCTGTAAAGAAATTTATCCTCAGCATCTAGAGTGAACCTCCCCTGGTGCAACCTGAGGCCTTACTTGGGAGAACAGATCAACCCCCACCTTGCTACCACCTCATTTCAGGTAGTTGTAGAGAGTGATGGGGTCTCACCTAAGTCTCCTTTTCTTCAAGCTAAACAGCCCCAGTTCCCTCAGTTGTTCCTCGTAAGGCTTGTGCTCTAGAGCCTTCACGAGCTTTGTTGCTCTTCTTTGGACATGCTTCAGCATCTCAACGTCCTTCTAGTAGTGAGGCGCCCAAAACTGTAACCTGTATTCAAGGTGTGGCCTCACCAGTGCCAAGTGCAGGGGAGACAATCACTTCCCTGCTCCTGCTGGCCACACTATTCCTGATAAAAGCCAGGATGCTGTCGGCCTTCTTGGCCACCTGGGCACACTGCTGGCTCGTATTCAGTCGGTTGTCAGCCAATAACCCCAGGTCCTTTTCCACTGGGCAGCTTTCCAGTCACTCCTCCCCAAGCCTGTAGTGTTGCAGGGGGTTGTTCTGACCCAAGTGCAGCACCTGGCACTTGGCCTTGTTGAACTTCATACCATTGGCCTCAGCCCATTGACCCAGCCTGTCCAGATGTCTCTGTAGAACCTCCCTATCCTCAAGCAGATAGACACACCCATCTAATTTGGTGTCATCTGCAAACAAAAATGCTACAAAGGCTTCAAAATCTGGTGCTCAAAAGTTAGAACATGCACGTACAACCTTTATTTGGCCCCATCATGTAGATGAATTGCAATACAATGATTGCACGATCACAGATTATTTTTCTGAAAGATCCCTGTACCATTGCACAGAACAAATCTTGCAGAACAAATCAAGCATGGGTTGTTAGTGAGGATGCAGTTTTGGGGGGTTAATTCATTCCTTGCAGATTGTGAAGGAGGCAAGGGTTGGAAGGAAACAAAGGCTCACATTAGCAGACAGACAGGTGGATCCTGCTTCAGAAGGGCTGGATCCCCTCCCTGCCACAGCCTGTGTAAGGTCACCTGTGTAACTGGACTTTCCTGGGTGTCTCTAACTATCTTACTCATTTTCTCCATACGGGACTTCAGATGAATACACAGAATAACTGAGCACTCACCGCTGCAACCTGAGTCATTCCCTGCATTGCTCTGAACATAACAAGTGCTATGTAAGGTTTGCTATTGAAAAGCAATACACAAACCTAGATGATCTTTATTATCTTAAATTGTCTTCGATTCACCATATTAGCAAAATTTCTGCTCCCTAGTTTCCTGTCTGTAAAATGGAGATACCCTCTTTCCTCAGGTTCCCAAGACACATATTGTGGAGATAAGTTTCAAAAGTTTGTACTTGGATATTCTCTTGAACAGTGCCATGCAAAAGACAATGAAAAAATAAATCACTCTGATTTCAGGGCGAGAATGATATATGATTGAATGGTAGGGAGAGTGCTACACACCATACAACACAGAATAACACCAGACTGAACCGTTACTCATTAACTGACCATCTTCATTCTGTGTGATCAATGAGGCTCTGAGTAGAAGATAAACTGTACATGATCATGTAATTGTAGACTGTATCATACGTACAGGTAGAAGAATCCTGAAAAGAAATTACAAAGATGACACAATGCTGAGCAATGTAACTAGAGTGACTTTGCAAGCAAAGTCATTTTAACAGAGCTTTTGTACGCGTTATTTCCTACATTTTTCAAAAAGGCAAACAGAGAAAACAGTGGTTTCACAATATTTAACACTCTACTGACGACATAATCATCATCTGGCTGAGGATGTACATCTCTATCTCCTGTACCTCTGCTCTTCTGCTAACAGTGGTAACCGAGAGCAAAAATAAACTCATACTTGCGTAGCTCTTAAACAGTGAATACTCCACCAAAGTTTCAGAGGCATTTTATGCCAGCAAAAGAGCATCCATTCCAGGGTGCTGATAAAAGATACTTGTATTGCCCCTTTCCCTCAACCCTTCCTACTTCATCTTTTCTCCACTCTTCAGTTCGGTCCTAGTCTTCTCGTCTTATCAGTATTAACTCACAATCTCCACCATCCAAGACCAAAACTTTCCCTTTACTTCTACACTTCTACCTCAGCGTATCTCAAAACCACATAAAGTAGACATACATGAGCACATGCTGAAAGTCATGGCAAAGTCATATCCTTGACTCAGAGACAATCACTTGGGAAATTCTGCCTTTGCTTCATTGCTGCGGAGTATTAAGACTATTAGAATAAAAGCCTTCTTTTTTCTCCTTTTTTTTTTTAAAGGGCTGAACCTAGTATTTTCTCTTGTATCATTCAATATAAGAACAGTAAACAAACAAGACTGAGAGTGTGAGGTCAGATCAAAGGTCCATCTTGCCCAGCATCTTCTCTGTGAGAGTGACCAAAGCAGATGTCTAGGGAACAGCAAATTTAAATAAATCAATAAATCTGCCTGAGGCAGATATTCAACACTTTACAGTTTTACAACAGAAAGTGTTTGACAACTTCAAAAATATTTTTCTTCTGTAGCACCCTATAAATCAGTTACATTCACAAAATTCCACTGGAGGGACTGTAATTGCTGAGACCAGATAATAACAGATAATAGGAGAAAACAAACTTCCTCAAGGAATATGACCAATAATGCTTCTGGTACATCACCCGTCCTTCTGGACTATTTTTTCTGCTTGTGCAAAAGATGCTGTTAAGAAGTTCGCTTTTATCAAAACTTATATTCTCCCTCCCCAAGACACAGAATGTTTCATCTCATCCTTCTACTCCCATACAATTTATGCAGACTTGGTTTTAAAGAAAAAAACGTGTTTGTCACAGGAAGAGGCCTTCTTGTGCTTTTGTATTACGTGTTCTTATGTTGACGATGCAAATTCACCCACACTGGTAAGTGGTGTAATTGCAAACCCGAGCTACTGTCTATTAGGTGGATCAAAGGCCCCAGGTTCTTAGTTAACCTAGAGAGATTTCTGACTGACCTGGCCATCCCAGCAAAGCAAGGTAATTTTCAACATTCACTATGAACTGCTGCAACTTCTTTAAAAGTAATACAAGATGTAAGACATGAGGGGGAAATGGAGCCAAAAGGACAGAGGCTGGAGGAAAAAAACCCTGAGAAACTACATATAAAATAAAAACAGAGTGGTCAAAAGAAAAATGGAGCCCCTGCAGTCTGAGTAGTGCTGTGGACTCCTTCCCCAGTGGCTGCTCCCCCACAATCACTCATCACATAAAGCACCTGATCTTGGCGAGATGTGTCACGGCGGAAGCACACCAGTGTTTGATATCGCACTGGCCAACAGCGCCACGCTGTTCTGGGTCTTTAAAGGAGAGACAGGTTAGAAGTACTTGGAGAGAGAGGATGAGAGGCTAATCCGGGCAAAGAGCAGACACGGCCAAGGCAAGCAAGTCTGCCAGTATCTCCTTCACCAGTGACTCTGTTTTTTGAAGACTGTGGCCAACACTATAAAGAAAAGGTGAAAAACACCCTATGGAAAAGCAGGTTTATGCTTTTTTTTCCCAGGTCTCACCCAGGGGGCCTGCTGGTATAAAGGACTGGGGTTTTGCTTTCCACAGGTTTTGGGCACTCAGGGTGCAGATGTCCTACCCGCATTTCTTTCCCCATCACACTACAGGAATGCTGTGGGTCCAAATTAGAGGACGATTACAAGCATTAGCAGGAGAAGGTCAGCTCAACATCTGGGCTTTGTATCTACCAGTTCCTAAATTGTTCTCTGTGCATTGGGAAATGTTTACCCTTGTTTCAGGAAGACAATACTGTCACCAGCATAACATTACCGAATTCCTCATCAAATTGAATCTGTAAACATCCAGCTATGTGAGTGGCTGAGAGATTCTGTTTTATAAGGTCTTATTCAAGCAAAGCCTGATGTTGAATCTTTGGCTTTGTATCTACCAGTTCCTAAATTGTTCTCTGTGCATTGGGAAATGTTTACCCTTGTTTCAGGAAGACAATACTGTCACCAGCATAACATTACCGAATTCCTCATCAAATTGAATCTGTAAACATCCAGCTATGTGAGTGGCTGAGAGATTCTGTTTTATAAGGTCTTATTCAAGCAAAGCCTGATGTTGAATCTTTTTTTTTTTTTTTTTTTTTTTAGAGCAAGCAAAATGTAAGGCTATTCTCAATGAAGATCTTCAGGGACCACCAGAATTTTGAGTTTGTGGTCTGCAATGCATCTTACAGAAAAGGAAAAAAAAAAATCATGTTGCATTTCATGAACCTGATGTCAATCGCACTGTCATTATTATTATGCTGGTTAACTGCAAACAATTAAACCAGAGGGAACAGAAAGGAAGACAAACAGGAAATGAAGCGAGAGTAAAGATTATTCGTTAAAAAATAATAATGATGTCCTGGAGGAAACAGTAGAAGAGTTATTAATTGGAGAATGTCTCCTTACGATCTGAATCTAGGCTGGCAAAGTTTATTCTTTCCAGGACTGAAAATAAGATGAAAAGTGATAGTGAAAGTCCACAGTGGGGACGACAGAGAGGACAGCTGAGCAGATATTGGAAGGGGAGAGAGGAAAAGGCGCTCTCTCAAGAACTCTCTGCTTCTCTCAGGCAAAAAGCAGGGATTCTAGATGGACCTCGGTTTATGCCTTCCCTTTTTATTTTAAAATTTTTGTCTGCTTGAGGTTTACCTTTTGGTGCAAAAATACTGCTTTGCTTTTAAAAAGCTGTTCTAAGTCACTTTAAACAGAAACTGCAGTTGGAAATGGGAGAAATAGAGGAACAGGTAAACAAGACAGTTCGTTGTTTAAAAGAGGTACCTGGACCTGTCAATGAAGGTTGTACTGAAAAGAAAGAAGTGCATCTCCTTTTGCAAGACTGTGAAATAAGAAAAACTATCACACGGATTTTCCAGCAGTCTATGCATACTTTTGTAGGTTTATATGTGCAGTAACAACAACATTGCACAAATATAAATCCAGGCCTGACCTTTGTGGTTTTGTCCCATCCTTAAAGGCCACACAAGTCCTGAACAACTTCCAGTTTTGCCCCTACAAAGCTTGAACTTTGTGACATGAAAGGAGGTCCCAGGGGTCTGGGCAGGCACCTGAACCAAGTGAGACAATCTTTAGAGGTCAGCTCTTCTCTGCCTCTCCCACACTTCTGGTACGTATTTCAAAACTATCGGAGCCTGTAAGATATATTCTATCTAACAGTGGTTGTGGGCACCAACTTTCTTCCCTCATAATCTCTCCCCATTTTTCCTAAAATGAAGTTTGTTCCAGACTATTAACCTATGACAGAAGACTGCAGAGATAAGATTTCACTGACACATAGAACAAAGAAAAAGAAAGGGTGTGAAAATTGCAATGACAAGGTTGCCTTGGTAGTTCGAGATGTATGAAATGAAATGAAATAAAATATCTGACAAATGTCTGGATAACACGGGTTGGGCACTAATCACTTTGGTTGAGTCAATCAGAACTGCATTTAATAGAAAGCACAAAAAATTGATTTTGCAAACCCAACTCCCTAATTGTAACATCTAAAATTTATCCAATACTTTGCTACTTTAACGAAAAAATGATACAACCCCTGCTACAAAGACATATATTCTTACACCACGACATTTCTAAAACAGTCAAAATAAATATTCCATTACACTGAAACCAATTCGGATTATTCCTATAAAAGAAAGAGCTATGGCATTGGGAAAGCTACCTATGTTACAGTTAAACTGATCAAACCAGTCTCAGGAGTTAGAGAGGATCAAGCCATATTTTGGCTGTGTACCAAAAATAATCTTTCATCGTTAGCTGGGAAAAAAGTTTTCATATATTCTGAAGTGAAGATGGTTTAAGCTCAACAAGACACGATTTTGCAGAAAATGGAGGAGGACGGAAATTAGAGCCAGACTGAGGCGAGTTATTTTCAAACTTACTGTTGTTGAGCAGGAGCAAAACATCAAAAGCAAAACTAAGGGAAAAAATTTAAAGGCTTGCATACAAATATCATCCTCTGTGGAGGGTCTTTACTGATGTGCCTGTGGTAATGCCGAGTTTGACACTAACTTGGCAGAAGTCTCAAGCTGTGTTTCCTTCTGCACAGTTTAACTCAATACAATCACACACACACAGAGCACAACCCCCAGCACAGTGCTTACCTTTCCCCCAATTTTTTGTGCCCCAACTTTTAGCCCAGTGACTGACATCCCTCCTTTCCACTGCTGAGCAGCCATAAGTTCAAAATTATCTAATTTACTAGCTAGTGTCTTTAAAGCCTAGTTGACAACACTTCTCAGGGGGACCTCCTCTGGGGAGCACACACCAAGAGAGACAGGGTGCTTCAGGGATCTGCAGTTTTCTTTAAGGGGTACCAAGATACCTGTACCCCTCTTGCATCCTCAGAGTTTCAATGCAATCAAACTCTGGCATTGCTGCCTACTGGACATTCCAGGTTGTCGGACAGCAGGTAGACATAACCTCATGGAAAAGTATATGAAAGCAAAACCAACAAAGAAGCTGCGAAGTGAATGGGGTAGGAGAAATACTACACTGTTTGTTTTTGCTAGAGTCCAGAACACAGTCTTTTGCTTAGGGGAAAAAAAAAATTGAAAAAACCTCTAAATGAATGGGTCTTTTTTTCCATTGTTGTTTATGACCATAATTTAGCAATGCATTTACTAGCCACTGTAATCATCAAACAGGCCTTGACAATTAACAAAGAGACCATGAAAATGAAAGTAGTGAAATGGAAATGAATCACAGCTTCACCACAGCAGAAAACATCTTTCTGAAGGCAGACTAGAATGAACACTACTGCAAGTAAATTACATATTAATTAAATGAATTAGCACTGTTACTATTGTCCCACTTGGCTACTCGCACACATTTTACAAAAGAACTCTTGCAGCTTTATGAGTTTCTGTCTTTTTACCACATACTTGTGTACGCCTGCTTCCTAACTGGGATTCCTATTTCCTAGCTATGGATGACAGTAAATCCCTCTATACACCCCACAGCAAATCAGCCTTATGCAGACAATCTCCAGCAGTTATTTTGATCAGTGTCCTTCCGTCATGCCAATCTATCCTGGTTTTGGCAGAGGATCTGTATAGTACTGCTTTCATACTGATAAGGAACAGGATAATACTTTATGATAGAAGAGGAGAGTATGTTCCTCCTGCTTCGCTTTGTCAACTCCACTTTAGAGCGCAGAAGTGAGTTGGACCGATTACATGTAGGCACAGTATGTTCAAAGGCATGATATAGAGTTAGTTTCCCAATTCCATGATCCAATGTAATTCTCAAGATTTAAAAGCGTCCACAACTTCCTAGGAAGTCAGAGCACCAGTTTGAACAGCTGTATATGGATTTGAGGACTGACTTACTTGTCCAAAAATTAAAAAACAAACAAACAAACAATCCTTAGTTGGGAAAAGCAAAAGCACACCTCCCAAGTTTCCTTTGTCTCTCTTAAAGAGACCCTCCACACAATGTCACGTGGCTCTAGAGCATCAGGGTACTGCAACGGACGCGCAGCCTGTGCTCTGAAGGTCCGCCAGGAAACAAAGCTGGCTATGTTGGTGGTAAGATGAGGCAGGATCATGGGTTCTAGGGCTCCACCACTGGATGCAGCTGGTCTGTTGACCCTTTATGGTCTGCTGGCCGTACTGACACATGGCAAAATATCTAAGAACAGAACTGCAGCTGAGGGTGAGTATGAGGCAGAAACTGATAACAGACCCGATGGACAGTGCATTACAACAAGTGGATGTGGAGTTTTAGCTCTATGTGCTTTCTTTAGGAATTCCTATTATATGGGCCAAGAGTTATATAAAACCAAATTAAGTTTCAAGCGTTTAACCTGTGCATTGTATTCAGAAGAACTTTCTGCTTAAATATACAGTCACACCTATATTAACTACAGAGTGGCAAACAACCTTCTGAAACCCACCAGCAAGACCCCTTGCATCATTGCTAAGGTGCCAAACAGATTCTTTGTGGTCTTTGAATACGGGAGTGTATTGTATTAATGAATCTGACTTCAGGACCTCTGCACGTGACAAAAATCAGATGCTTAACAGGAATGACCTTAAAGAAAATGTAAGAAAACCTGGGGCCCTTGTATAAGCTGCAGCCCTATTTCCTTGGCATGTTATCAACAACTTAACAACAAAGGAAATATCAAACCAGTATTTGTAGGCAAAGGAAATAAATACAACCAAGTATGTAACTTAGGATAAATTTTAAGGCATTGTGGCTTCACAGCTATCAATTCTCAAAGGGAAACTGGCCTCCTGATGTTGAAGAAATGGGTGGTCCGATTACTAATCTGCTCAAATAATTTTCATTTCAAAATTTTGTTAAAATTGCTATCATAATGGAGCAAATACCTATCATCAAATAACTACCAATAAAACCCCAGAAGCACACAAATGCTCTCCCTAGAGGAGGTATGAGAAGCCTTGCACTTTCAGCTACATACCCTGTAAAAAAGGCTTACTGTGGATGAGCTCAAATTAAGACAGAACCTACTGACCTACTGAGCATTTAGACCTAGCTTAAGCTGTGTCTTACGTTCTGCACTTTGTTACAGCACACAGCACTTCTCTCTGTGGTTGTGTTCTTGGCATAAACGAAGTAAAATCACCATTGTTTAAAATTATTAAAGATCTTTCTGCATTATTATTAGCATTTTGGTTTAAATGAATAGTCTACCATTTTTCAGCTACAGTCAAATAAATGAGACTCCAAGTTCTCTTGGGAAAGGAAACCCCACACTGTCTCGCTTGAATAGAAGGCCAACATGCATTTTTGGCTGCGCCTGTCAGTTTTCCCTGACTTGATACAGAAAATTCAAATGCCTATAGACAAATTAAAGTGGGAGCATAATGCATTAAAAGATTACTTGTGGGACGTTGACATTCAGATGTGAACTTCACACCTTCACTTTATCCTCACGATGCAGCAAAATACAGTCCCACGTCCTAAAGCTCAGCAAACTCCAGGGAAGCTCACTAGGGCTTGCACTGCGAAGCTCAATGCTACTGTGCAACATCTGCCTATTTCACAGGAAGGAAATCTGTGAGTACAGAAGCATTGGTTTTAAACACTTCCTGAGGCCACGCTGCTGGTGTATTTTAAAAAGGACTGCATCTATAGGTAACAGAATAGTGATGAGGTTGATTATGATAGGGTCAGTTGGTCTTTTATTCTTCAATTCTCAGTTGAGGTTAATGATAGCAGAAAGAAAATTCCCATCGTTCCTTCCAGAAAAACAAAGTATTTAGCAGTATTTTAGATAGATTTGTTTTCCTCTTAAGACAACAAACACCAAGAACACCAAAGGAAAGAGTATTTACATGACGGACAAGTGATCTGAACTTCTTGAACTAACTGACAAATTCTGTGTTTCTGTTTTACATTTCAATAGGCAAAATGCTAGGGAAAG
>NW_010429654.1:0-8263 GCF_000710305.1 Buceros rhinoceros silvestris | reverse complement strand
GGAAAGAAGCCATGTGCACTATATACAAAGCAATTAATGACTCTAAATGTAAATCCTGCTTCATCAGATCACTTGGCTCTACAGTTCAAGTAATTTTTTTTTAGTGTTGTGAATGTATTAGAATGATGTATTTATATGTATAAATTACCCCCCGTCTTGTAAGGTTATAAGGAAAACGAGATCTTGCTCCTACTCAAGGAAGCCCAGAGATAAAGGAGACAACAACAACAAAGAATATCAACCCTTCCATCTCCCTGTATAAACAGTTTGAATAGCCTCCAGCATTTCAAGGGTTCTTGTCACTGATGATCTTTAGGATCTTGTAGCTGAACTCTACACTTCAGCAATGAGGACATCCAGTGGCAATCACCAGTTAACTTACGTGATGCAAGCGCTTTCTGCAAGTCTGAGTTTGATATCTGAGACTATTTTTTGCACAGGATGAATAATATCCCTTTTCTTGTTTGGTAACTGTTTTTCTTGAGGTAGATTGCCTATTGACTCCAGACTGAAGCTAAGCAAAAAGGGCAGACAATACAGCAGAAACCATTAAATAATGTATTTTTTGCCTATCATTAACATGAATACCATGTGCAATTTCAGTCCCTAAAGAAAAGCCATAACAATCTATGACACTGGCATACAGCAATTGCTGATGAAGACTGACTGCTCTAGCAGCAGTTCTTCTTTATAAAATATTTTATGCATTAAAACACCTGGACAAAGCACAATTATATTCTACATCAAGTGAACCACAATTCTACTGCTATTTTATAAAAGAAAAAACTAAATTAAGGCAGAAAACTGAGGCTGCTTTGTGAGTTGAGGGTTGAAGTAGGATTAAAAGCCAAGAGACGATTTCTTGAGTCAAATTCATCCTAGCCACAACTGCCTTGTTTGCAAGGATCGTGCTGCACTGCAACGGTGCAAGGGGAGGTTGGAAGGATGCACGCCTATGTTTCATAACAATACACTTTTCTGCACGCACCAAGCAAAGCCCTGCTTAGCACTGTTGCTAGGATTGTTTTTAGAGGAGGAAAGTCAGAAGTTTCCCATCACTGGCAGAAGCATTTGTTCCTCTGTATCCGTCTCACTAATGGAGAGGAGAGTTTAGTTGCTCTGAAGCAGCCACTGCTTGAAATCGTCCCCAAAGGAAGCCTCTGAAAAGGGTTACTGCTTTTTTAACCTAACCAGAGGCAAGACCTTGATAGGAATGAAGGACAGAGCTGTGACTGCTGAGGGAAGAAAAGAATTGAAAACAATTAGCGTGTTGATGTCAGCTTAAAGAGGGTCACTGAGAGATCAGCTTTCCCTGCATCTGTTCTTTAATTAAAAAGAGAAAGGTGGCAGTGTCCACTACTCATCACTATGGTAACATTTAAATGCCACGCAGCTGGAACTGGCTGCCTGCTTGCTTCAGAGAGATCAGCCAAGAGCAGAGCAGGTACTAGGGATCCACCAAAGGGCAGGCAAGGCTCCTCAGCAGCTGCTCTGAGACCCAGGAAGACTTCTCAGCTAGTGCAAAGTGTGGAGCATGCCTGCACAGGTGTGTGTTACATACCCGATATCACTTTGGCTGGTGGACAGCAAGAGGAGAGTTCCTGGGATCGAAGACCAGAACTGTCATGTCAGGAGAGGGGAGGATGAGGGGGGCAAGAGCAAGGAGGGCTTTCAGCAGGTTTCTGCTGTAGTTGCATACCCATCACCCTCAGCCAACTGCTGCCTTTGATCAGCATCAGTACCCCAGTGCCGCCCTTGCAACAGTTGCTTATCATCCTCATTGCTGATTTAAGTCGCTACAAAAATATTTGCCAGAACTATTGTTTGATTTGTTCTAATAATAGTTCTTATATTATTCCTTCAATTAATTACAGACAGCTGCACTCCCTGCTTTTTCTACTTTCTCTTGAAGCACTTCTTGTGTTATCAGCACTGACAAGAGTTTTGTCCACAGAGATGTACGCATGGGTTTTTTCCCCCCTTCTGGTTTCAGTAATTATTTGTGATTGCTTGCATTTTCTTCAAACTGAAGTACTAAAACAAAAATACACAAATGATACAGATGATACAAATGATACCAGACCAAAATAAGATAACATCCATGCAATTAGAGTACAAAATGTCTAATACATTTTGCAAATTAACATACAATCGCTGCAGTTGAGACTTCATCATATATTTTACCTTAGAATTAAAAATGTTTAGGTATTTTATTTCCTGAAAACTATTTTGAAACATCATTTCTTCTCTCAGCTTGAGACCTGCCTGCATCAGAATCAACTATGCTGTATGTACATATCCTAAGGTCTCTGGAGTGAGCTCACCTTTTAGAGTCTGGGGACTCGAGAAATAGGAAATAAGATTCACTATGTGCCAGCCTAGCAAAGATCCTTACATTCTTCTATTTTCACACAGATTCAACATCTTGCCCTTTAAATATGACAATACATTAACAAGATTATGGGGATGTATATTAAACTATATTATAATATGAACAAAGCACAAATGATATTCTCTTCCAAAAAGAGCCTGTTAAAAGCTCCTAGTACACCAGGAGCAGAAACATGAACAATTGAGTTAATGACTATTTAAAATGTAAGAGACATATTCAGTTAGGCAATGAAATGTCCTATTAACATAGATGTTTTTGATGAGCTCTTTTAATGTGTACCTGGACTCCTTCAGTTTAGATCTCCTGGTCATTTATCTCTGGTGCTCTAACTAATTCCCAGATCTAATCCTCTGTTAGTTTACATTTCTTGGTTGTGGCTATTAGAACATATCTAGCTGCCAAAATAAATGACTTAACTTTTAGTCCGGGTATGGCACTTTACGTTTGAAACATCTAACCTTCCAAACAAACAAAGGAGCATGAGAAGTTGAAATATAATTTAGTCTAACATTTATTTTTATCTAAAGGGCTGCACTAGTCATAAACTATTGGTGCTTTTCTGAGTAGGCACACGTAGGTCCATCAATAACACTAAGCTAAGGAATCTGATAATTGTAATCCTTTGACAAGGACTTAGCAAAGAATCTCGGTGGAGCTTCAGTGGGTACACTGTCCCACTGAGACAGATCACTCTTAATGTTTCAGGTTCTTTCAAGATTCCCAGACATTGCTTATGGAAATAGGAGAAAGCGTAGGGGAAATATGCAACACAATTTGTATTTGAACAAGTTAGATGCTACTCAAGCTGAAAGACAGAACAAGAGAGAGTGGATCTAGCTCCATTGACCTGGAAAAAGGTGACGGTTTTTAGCAAGACTAGGAGCCTAGTGGTTCCACTGAGGAATTATCTAGATCATGGTAAATGGAAATCCAGGGACTTTCTTAGTAGCTCTGGCATTATATGTTGGTACGGTTGACCCTTTTTGTAACGTAATCCCCTGTCCCTATGGCTATCCAGACACTGGGGCAGCATGATCTGTGAAGCTGATGGAAAAAAGAAAAGTTTATACCACAGCTTTTGTTACTTTGATCTCCCCACATATACTGTCTGAAATGACTGAGCAGGTACCTACAGGATGATCATGAAAGAGCTCTGTTATCAAGAGGACACCAATGAAGTGTCATTCCTATTCACAAATTCCTATGTTTTCACAGTTCCTTTCCTTTCAAGCCCCCAGAACTGCAAATCAGTAACACTTTCCTGTCTACAAACTAGTCAGTTAAAAAGACTCTACATGCACATGTGCCCTCTAAACTGCTGACACCTTACATAAAATTACAGCACAAGAACGACTATACCGGCCCACAGATCTGCTCAGTTCAGCTCCATCTTCTGCCATCCGCAGTGCTACAAGAACACATTAACAAAAATAGGGCGGCATTTCCTCAATATATTCTCCTCCCTCCAGAAACTTGCTGGTGGTTATGTTGATGGATTTTTTCTTCCACAAGTTTGTCTAACCGTGTTTTTGACTCATGCCAGTGCTTGGTGCCCACAACATCTTAGAGCAACAAGACCAACAATTAAAGCAGTTCCAGCTCTGTGATGCACTGGAACCTTTTGCTGTCACCTAGTTCTGTACTAGAAGAAAGCACGAACAAAAATTTCCTATTCACTTTCTCTGGAGCAACTCACAATTTTAGAGAGGTCTATCACTTATCTCCTGCAGGTTTAAAGATCTCGAGCCTCTTCCTCACGTGGAAGTCACTTTGTACATTTGATTTGAGTTGCCATCCTTTTTCACATCTTTTCTACATTGGAGATGGAGGGAGAAGAGAGAGCAACCAGAAAGGAACACGGTCATCCATCTGTGTTTGAACCATGGGTACAATGCTAATGACATAATATAAACACAGTGGCATATTACTGTTCTCTGTTCCTTTCCTTATAACTTAGATACTTCTTGTTTTATTAACTGGTTCTAAACGCTGAGCTGGCACCTTTGATTGGTAAGCTAGTTCACCACTTTGTACACAAAATTAGAATTATTCCCGATCCCCCATATCCATTACTTCACAACTCATACATGTTTTTTTACCAGTGGCCAGTCAGTCACTAATGTGACATCCTTCTCTGCCATATATTTTGGTTTCAACTTTTTGAATAGCCTATTAGCAGCTGCAACCTTTTTTTCAATTTTCCTTTCGCAGATCATTTACGATATGTTGAGCAACAGACATCCTATGAGACTACACCACTGGCTTCCTTACACTGTCAAAACTGTCTGTTTATTCCTGCCCTTTGTTTCCTACCCTTTAGCCAATTATTTATCCATGGAGACTCTTACTCCTTATCTCATGACAGCTAAGTTTTTCCAGGAGCCTTTGGTGAGGGACCTGTTGAATGCCTTTTCAAATCAGAGTAGATAACACCAGAGTCTCTCCTTGACTCTTCTACAGAACTGCAGTAATCTGTGAAACACAACTTCTGTTAACAGAAACCACTATATTACTCTTCTGCAATAGAACACATTTACCTCACCCTATTCCCCGCCGTTGTTTCCTCCAAATGGAGTGTTACAGTGTCTATTTCCCATTTTAATTCCTTTAGAGCTTGTGGATGAATACTGTCTGGTCCAGGCAACTCGATACTCCACATTTTGTTGATTTATTCTCTCCTTTCCTACTGACATTGGAAGTTAAGTCAGATCCCGTGACACAACCCCCACCCCTCTTTACTCGGTTCTGGCAGACAACACCCAGAGTACTTTTTGTCAGTAGTAGAAGCAGATTTGTGTTCGTATGATCATCTTGTATAGTCTCATCTGATGCATCACACACACACGCACAGATAAACAGAGGAGACCCTCCCCAATACAGACAAAACCAAATCTGGGTGCTGAAAATCTAAGCCTAGACATAAAATTCAAATTTGAAAATTATTCCTGTTTATTGCAGAAGCCAAGCAGGCTGTATGCAAGATACCAGCACTGGCTGGAAAAGCTTAAAACCCTGCAGGTTTTGTCATGCAGTTGCCAGCTTGGTACTTTGCACCAGTTCTATTTCACAAAGTTCCTCTGTTTTTGACAGAGCACCTACTGCAAAATAATACTGAGCAGACTGTATATTAAAAAGCCATCCCACACATACTTATAACTAATTTATTCTTCATTTCTTCTGTGTTGAATAACTAAATTACAACAGTGGCTCAGTAACCCCTTTTAGTTTAGGAAAGGGCAACAGCTTCATTTGAGTAATATTTTAGCCCAATTAGTCCATTAGTCTCCAGTGGAGACTGGAAACCAATGGAACAAGAGTCCTGCAAGATTCCTTTTAAGTAACAGACCTCTGACTCATCTGATATCATCTGGCAGCCCTCATGATCCCTTCAAAGACATTTTGTATTTTCCAAGCATTACACAGAGACATTAGGGAGGCTTTTGTGAGGAAGAGGCAATGTATTAACACGTGCCATTAGAAAAGAGTTTCATACTCCTTATAAAGGAGTTTCAAACTATTCATGTGTTGAAGGAGCTTCCAAGTATCAGAGGATTTTGACTCCTGCTCTTTCCCAAACTCAACAGTGTGGGTTAGTCTCAAAATAGCATCTTGTCTTTCCACAAGGATGTTGCAGGAATGGACTTGCTGTGTGTGTGGTTGTTCAGCTCTAGTTTTGAGAGACATTTAAGAAAAAAGTGGCCAAAATAGAATACACATTTTCCTATATGAAAAACAAATCAATTTTAAAACCTGTTTTAGTCTCTTTGCCTTGTAATACATAAGTGACAGCTATAAACACAGACAAGAAGACTCAAGGTAAAGAAACTTAAGGAGTTTTCTAGTCCTACCTAGCTGACTGTCTGAAAGTTAGTGCCTAGTTTCAATCAATTACCCCTTCAATGCACAGAGAGAAAGAGCACCTAGAAGAAAACAGGTGGCTAAGATAGGCAGGAAAAACTGCCTGGATTCTGGATCAATGGGAGATGAATCCCACTTGACAAGTAACAACTTGGGCAGCACACACATCTCATTTCTGTCAAGTTACAGCACCATAAACACAAGACCATTAACATTTTCTGTGCATACGGGTCAGAATTCAAAGTCCCTGGAAGCTGAAGAGATGTACCATTCTCAGCAAGACTGCCTTGTAGCAACCCCAAATACTTTATGGAAAAAAATCCTGCAGCCCAAGTCATCTACTCTTAAAAAGCAACCTTAAGCCAGCATGCGTACATGTGTAGTCTCTCCCACGGCTGCAAGTTTAACACTCCAGCATTGCCCTTTATTCTTTCATCACTTCTAAAAGAAAGTTGCCTCTGTACGCATCAGACTGTGGCCACACCCACATCCCACCAGCACTGAACTAGTTCCAGTCTTGCTGGAGTACGTATGCTAGTTCAGCACAGTGATTGAAGACATGCCTCAGCAAGAGGATTATTTTCCATTTTCGTGTTTCTGCACAAGTCGGATGCGCAGAGCTTAAATGAGCAGTCACTGGCAAAAGACTGCATTTCACAATAGGAATGAATTTTCAATTGGTCTCATGTTTTATATATATAATTTAATACTATGGCATATCTTTTCATCTGAACAAATGCAAAGTCTTTCGCAAATACATAGAGAACACACATAACCACTGAAATAAAACTCTCAGCTAGGATAAGGAGGAAGAACTGTTAGTCTCCCCAATAAAAATCTTTATTGTTAAAATAAAATATCGAGCAGTCTGGTGCCAATGAATGAAAGATGGGACACTGATTTTGTAACTGTTATCCAGAAGAAACACTACTTGTAAGCTGCATGATATTCAATTTATCTGTCTCACAGGGATGAAAGGCTAAGCCTATTCTGCTGGGATTTGCATTTGGGATTTTCATGGAGAGTTTATTTATGACTCCCAAATAGCACTTTCACTAAATTTAAAATCACTGTTTTTGTTTTCTTACGTTGTTATTTGGCATTGCAAGCAATGAGATAGAGATCAACTCTACAAACAAAATCATTGTTACAACTTCTTTTTAGGTATTCACAAGCCTGAAGTGGATGTGAAGGTTCTTCCCCAGATGCCTGACATTACGTGACAGCATGAGAGGAAGCAAACACTCAGCCTTCATCTCCCATTGGGCTAACAGCCACTGAATAGCAACTTTAAAGAACAAAAACATTAATCGAGCTCTAGTCATCAGCCACCAAGTGCAGGGCCTCCACACCTGAAGTTCCGCTACAGACAGAATTGCTGCTCATTTTACTGACAGATACATGTGTAAAAAGGACAGCTTCAATTTGAATTTCTTTTAAGAACTTGACCCAAATCTCACTGAAGTTGAAACCACTAAACCTACCTCTGCTGCTTGTATTGGCATAGAGAACCTGTTGTTTTACCTTCTTTAAAATGATGAAACTTTATCATTCTATCTCACTGCTTATTCGAAGAAATGCAAAGCACTTTGTAGCACTTTACATATTGACGTATAAGTCATCATTTTACCAACATGCTGAGAGGATGCTGCTCTTTACCAGAGCCCTGATACTGGAGGAAAGAGGGAACGTTTTATTATAAACACACAATAAAGATACACTGACTACAGTCCGGAAATTAAGATAGAATGCTAAAATTAATAACTGGTATCTCAAAAGCTGTAATGACCACAAGTAGGATCGCAAGAGAATCTACTGTTTGATTGTACACAACTTATATTAATACTTACATTATTTAACAGCAACCTTCTCATTTACTTAGTGGCACGTGCCAGTAAATACAAACTACAGAAAAACATCTTTCAGTATTCTTTGTGGAGTTGTGGAAAGCTATAATCTCTTTTTTTTTCTTATTATAAAAGATTTTTTATATGTTATTTTTATAATTTTCCT
>NW_010429653.1:141811-147526 GCF_000710305.1 Buceros rhinoceros silvestris | reverse complement strand
AAACCAGGAAGTTTACCTCAAACCGGGACAGGAGCACAAGCGTGCCAAGAAGCAGCTGAGGGGACCTCAGCTGAGGGGATTGAGCCTGGACCAAAGGAGACTCAGGGGTGACCTCATCACTCTTGACAACTCCCTGACAGGATGTTGTAGCCAGGAGTGGATCGGTCTCTTCTTCCCAGGAACAAGTGACAGGATGAGAGGAAATGGCCTCAAGTTGCACCAGGGGAGGTTGAGGCTGGCCCTGAGGAGCAAATTCTTCCCTGTTGGGGTTGTCCAGGCCTGGTCCAGGCTGCCCAGGGCAGCGGTGGAGTCCCCATCCCTGGAGGGGTTTAAAGGACAGATGTGTTTTAAGGACAAAGTGCACATGTGGAGATGAGGGACATGGTTTAAGGACCCCGGCAGTGCAGGGTGAACGGTTGGACTTGATGATCTTAAAGGTCTCTTCCAACCAAAATGATTCTGTGATTCTATAGCAGTATCCAAAGCAGAGCACAAGGCAAGTGTATCCTTAAAACCCCAATTCCTAGCAATCCAATTATATTCAAGACATTTTCTGATACCCCAATTTATAGCTTGAGGTCTATAACCTGGCTAACACACCAGGTACAAAGCTGGGAGGAAGCAGGCAGGTCTCATCTAGGGCTATCCCATTTCTCTCCACCTACCCACCCACCTCCTCAGCTCATCCGTCTTTGCAGCCCTGCTCCCAGGTGTTGACAAAGCTGGCATGTCCAGCCACAGTAGCTTTTCACCGATGGCTGCTAATACCTCAGCAACCCATGCCATGTGGTTAGAACGGATTGCAGAGCTCTGAAATTCATAAAAATTCCTGGATTATTAGGTTAATAATAAGTCTTGTCTTTCCATGTCAGTACATTGTAGACACCCAGCTTGGCGTTTTAAATCCAGGACTATGAGAGAATGTTGTAAAGTCTCCAACCCACAAGCCTGTTTTTTTTTTTCTTGGAGAAAGAGGAAAATTAATAAGACAACCTAGAGAACGGGAATAAATCCAGGAGACAAATCAAAAGAATGAGAGGGAGGGAAGAAAAAAAAAAAAGTGGAAAAAAGCCAGAGGGGAAAAGATGGAGGCTGATAAATGGCTCTGTGGAAAGGCATATTGAAACATTGTTTACAATCTCGTGGTACCAAAGCATGCAGCATTAATAGCCTTCGACACCTTGTAAACTCAGCAAAACTAATTTTGCAGCAAAGAAGTCCTTTCCCAGAAGTCTCCTCTTTCTTGCTTAACACACATTTTCTCAGGCTGACATGTCCCCTTCCACCACGACAGCAGAAAGGAAGCTGGAAGGTTTGCCAGGACGCCTGGGGTACTCTTGCCCATGTACTCGTGCAAAAGCAAAACACAACACCACCTCCATCAGATCTTTAATGGCCCAAACCACCCCATAACACTGCTGGGGTCGTGGGGCCAGAGGTGAACAGGTAAACTCCACTTGTGAGGTAGCTGGTCATTATTGTCCCAATCTGACGGATAAAGAAGCTGACCAGGGTAGTTCAAGGTTACATCAAAGCTGGGACAGAAGCAGGGACTTCATCTTGTGATCCTGACAGGGCCCATGTTCTCCTTTACCATCATATTCATGCAGCTTAGTAGACATGGCCATGTTGAGGTACCCAGACTGAAGTACCCTTCCTACTTCATCAGCTCTATGAAATGTGTAGTGTTAGACTATTTCCGTGGTCCAAGGACCATGTATCTTCCAAAGACCTTATGGCAAGCTCACTGCTGGGCATCAGCCACATGGTACCCAAGGGCCCATGGGGGTAAATGATAGTGGCTGAACACAGTGAGCCACCCCTGTTCCACATGTGAGCAGGTACTAAGGGGTTGCATGCAGCAAACTTGTTCTTTGCTGCACCCCAAAGCTCAGCTAAAAGCCCTACCTCATTCATCAGTGGTTTGCCTAAAAGCAGTCTGGGCTGGAGACAAGGCACAGCCTTCCCAAGCACAGCCATACTCCAAGGTCTGTGTTCACACACTTCCTCATGCCAAGGCATGGCAGAGCTGTACAGGTTAGCACACCCATGAGAAGAAACCGTCTTTGGGCCACCTCTACCCACATGTGATGTCCCCCAGAAGGACAGAAGTAACGTTCCCACCACCAATGACCAGGAGGCTTCCAAGATGTCATCCTCACTGATCCTGAGGATGCACAAGGCTTAAAGAAGAAGGTGTTTTGGATGAGTAGATGCTGGTGGGCTTATGCAGCACCAGCAACAGAGGCAGGGACAGGCATAGGAATAGTTTTTACCAAAGTTAGAGTAGTTTTTACTAAGTTTTTACTAAATAGTTTTTACTAAGTTAGAAAATGACCTTTTCTCCCCAAGTGAAACTTTTTACATGAAATTTCCCCTTGTTAACATTCTCTGTGATAATTTTTTCATGGAGAATTGATCTGATCGTTCTTGAAATCTCCCATTCATCTTGCTCCAATGAATATTTCCCTCTATCTTATGGACTACCATGAGAAAGAGAAGAAGAAAAGCTGCCCTGGATTAGTGGAAATGGCAACCATCTGTGCTGCATAGCATTGTCAATGAGGGTCCCATCAGAAGCTGGTGAAGTGGGATTACCTGCTTCCCTGCCCTCCCCAGGGTTGGCGTGATCACCTACTCAAGGGCTTAGACTTGTCTGTCTTTGGTTTTGGGAGTGTATTTTTCTATGGGGCTGAGAAATCATGAAGCTTCACTAAAAGAGGCAAATTTTCATTAAAAAAAGAAGTTGAGTTTGAGGGAACGTTTTGGGCATGTGGAATTTTCTGATGAAAAGCATTTACAGGGGGAACACAGAACAGGTTCTATCACTGCAGGTGCAGTATCTTTGTGCGCCTCCCTCTTCTGAAAAGGGGACAGAGGCACTTAGTTCAAGAAAAGGCTGCCCTCAAGGTGCCTCCTTTCAAGGCACAAGTTACTGATTCCAGCAAGCTGTCAAGAGATCCAGTTTATGGGCCATTGTCTGTCCCCAGTTACAGGTCATTCTCACCTCCTACTGCTGGTATGACAAGCTAGAGCTCCCCAAAGAGAGGGAGATTGGAGCATGACTTGTCCATGTCTCCTCCGCCACACATGCCCTCCCTCCGGGCTCCATCACCTGGCTGCAAATCTCACAAGCTGATTGATGTCTCAGAAGGTACCACTTTTTTCCCCCTGGTCTCCAGTGGAGTTTGGTTGGTGACTTTCTGACATTTTCAGTAGCACAGGGAGTGTCAAGACCAAAATCAATTCTTGCCGTCTCCAGTGAAAACAAAACAAGACAAAGCCTCCCACTTCCTGGTCCCAGGTTCTCTGAAGGTCATGGCAGTCCTGCAGAGTTTAACCCTCCCCTTTCCACCACCCCTGCAACAGCACAACAGAGTATGGTCTGCAAAAGCTTGACTCAGCAGGCAGGAGATACACCAGTTCCTAGGTTGAAAGGTGTTTGGACAAACTGGCTCAGTTGAGTCCTTTTCCAACTGGAAAGATCACTGCTGGGGCTTAGTGGTTCACTGGTGAAAAACAAAACAAGCAAGAAGCTCTGTAGGACTCTCCCTCCAACTAGAACCTTAATCCAGATACTCATCTGGCTTCAGTGATGCTGAAGAGTTGGTCTAGACTTGACAGCAGCTTAGTGAGCACTCAAAGGAAAGTAATATTCATGGCCCACATGCTGATTCAGCAAGACAATTCAGTTCTTCTGCCAGCTCTGGGACGCTGGCTTGATTAGCAAGTGCATTGGGCTGGTTGTATGTTCATCAGGCCATGTCTTCACATGCTTGCTGTTACTGTGGGGACAGTGAAGTCTCTAAGGGCAGAGAGGAGCAGAGTAAGACACACAGGGAAGCCAGTTAATACTCACCCTTGATATGCCAGCATAGGAGGGGACTGCTCACCTAGCAGAGGTTAGCTGGAGAGAAGGACAGGAAAGAGAAGAAACGGAGGATGGATAACTTTGGCTTGCAAAATCCAGAGTAGAGGAGGTTTGAAGCCCCTCTAAGCCATTTCTCCTTCGCAAAAGGAGTCCCAGTATTTACACTGTGTTGCAAAACCAAGGGGCATTCAAGAAAATGAAAAAAGCTCTAAAAAGATGAAACCACCAAATCTGCTCCCAGTAATAATGTAAACATGAGTCCACAACAGGACATACACACTTCCACCACCCAGCCCCCACACAGATGATATTTGTTTATATTTGGGGGGACTATATGGGAAACAGAGATTTCCAGCCTTCTGAGAACTGACCTGATGCAACTGGGAAGGTGTCCAAAAGCATCTGTCGTGTCACTGGAGGGTGAAAGAGAAGCTTGTGGAAATTTTGGCATGTAGAGCTGGTTGAGCAAGACTTCCACGCTGTTGCTGGGACATATAGTTCCAGGGAAGCACAATAGGCTTGTGGCTTCTCCCACCTGCCTAAGACCTGGCATCCAGCTTGGCAGCAGTGAAGCTGATGCTCTCATGGAGGATTAGAGATGAAAACACACAGGGTTTAACATTTAATGAGATGGTTGTTAAATGTAGCTGGAATATGAACTGATGAGAAACACATTGATGTCTAACCACCACAGAGACTCATCGACTGCTGTTCTTACAGTCAAAGTTAAACATTTTCAAGAAACAATCTGTGCATGGTCCTGAATTTTATCATGGGGTCTGGCGAACTGGCTATGTTCTGCTGTTCAGACTGGAAACACAGCTCACACCATGCCCCAGATGAGCTGGCCCAGCCTCTGTGGTCTCTTTATTTGAGAAGGAGGAGATCACAGCAGATATTTGTTAGGTACTCCAGCACTGCAGCCTTTGGAGCTGCTCCTGAAAACTGGCAGAGAGTAGATTCAGGCATTGGAAAGTTTCATCAGAGTCTCCCTTCAGATATCCAGGAGCCTCCAGCTGTCTTTGTACTGATACCCTTTGCCGTGGACCAGGAAAATGGCACCGACTCTAAACAACCATCCTCCTCCTTTCCTTTGCTGCAGAGCTATCAAACTTCAGGTCTGGAGATGAGATATTAAATTGGAAACACAGCACCCACTGCAGTGCCTACATCTTTTCCGTTAACGCCCTGTGAAGCTCATGGTATTCACAATCCTGAGCAAGGAGACAGTGTAACTGCAGGTCTAGCCTCATTTCAGACGGGATGAGGTCAGGCTGCCTTCAACAACCTTGCAGTCCATTAGACTGTGCAGGGCCTTTAACAGAATCACAGAATTGTTTTTGGAAGAGACCTTTAAGATTGTTTAGTCCAACCACTCCCCCAGCACTGCCAGATCACCATTAAAGCATGTCCCTCAGCACCACATCAACATGTCCCCTCCAGGGATGGGGACTCCACCACTGCCCTGGGAAGCCTGGACCAGGCCTGCACAACCCCAGCAGGGAAGAAATTGTTCTGCAGGGCCAACCTCAACCTTCCCTGGTGCAACTTGAGGCCATTTCCTCTTGTCCTGTTGCTTGTTCCTGGGGAGAAGAGACCAACCCTCACCTCGCTCCAACCTTCTGTTAGGGAACTGTCGAGAACCAGAAGGTCTCCCCTGAGTCTCCTTTTCTCCAGGTCCCTCAGCTGCTCCTCAGCACACTTGTGCTCCAGATCCTGCACCAGATTTGTTGCCCTTCTCTGGACACTCTCCAGCCCCTCAATGTCTTTCTTGGAGTGAGGAGTCAAAACTAAACCCAGGATTCGAGGGGTGGCCTCCGCCGCTGCCCCCACCCCCGGGGGGG
>NW_010429653.1:129506-141570 GCF_000710305.1 Buceros rhinoceros silvestris | reverse complement strand
GGCCTCTGCAGTTCCCCCAGTCCAGGGGGACGATCCCTGCCCTGCTCCTGCTGGCCACACCAGTGCTGGGACAAGCCACGCTGCTGTTGGTCTTCTTGGCCACACGGGCACACTGCTGGCTCCTCTTCAGCTGCTGGTGACCAACACCTACAGGTTATTTTCCACTGGACAGCTTTCCAAAAGTCTGTTCTTTGCTGTCCTTTGCCCTGTTTTCCACTTTCATGAAATATATTAAAATGAGTTTCTGATCTCCTCTCAGCAAACCTCTGAAGTGACACCATCTTCTGATGAGCTTCCATGGCTCAGAATCAGGACGATGCACACTCGATAACAGCATCTCATCACACCCGGTTAGGGATGTAATCCACAAATAACCCTCCATCTCAAGATCCTTTACACCTGTTCACAAAATTTAAAAAGTATTATCCCAAAGCCTATATGCTCATTCAATGATTACTTGGGTGTTCTGGCTTTAATGTGGAGCAGGGTGGAAGAGCCCCTGGAGCCCCTTCACCACAAGAAATGTGTAACACCAAGGAACATTGGAGCTTCAAGTCATTTCTGTATTTCTCCCACAGCTCCTTCTCTGAAAGGCTAAAAGCATTCTGGTTGCAGAGGACCTGGCAATGAGGGAATACTTGTAGATGCCCATGGACTGCAGGGACTTATGGGGAACTGAGGAACTCAGGAACTGGGGCTCCTCTAGTCTCAGATCCACAGCAGGCAGTTTGCCTAACATATGGGATCCTGGAAGCTGAGAACTCTCCTCTCAGCCCGCCAGGTGAAAAACCAAGTAGGACAAGCTAGAAACACCCAAACTTTCCATCAGTTCCTTGATGAAATCCAACTGTCTCCATGGATCATTTAGATTTCAGCTGAGGGACCTATGGAGGTACTGTCATGGAGGGAGGTATGAATAAAACTGAGGCAAAAGAAACAAACTAACAATCCCCTGTAAACAGGGGGAGAAAAAAAATATCTGAGGATTTAAAGGGGAATAATCAGAGCTGGACCCAGCCCAGGTCATTTATCTAAAATCCCACATACCTTGAGGGCCTTCATCTGAAACACATCTAGCTTTTGCTTTTTTTGTGTTGTTTTAACCAGACTGAAGCCTACAAGACAAAGCTTTGAGACACTAATAACTGTGGCTGATTTGTGCCTGGAATTGTTTCAGCCCTCTGTCTCTAATGCTAACCAGCGAAACGAAAAATAATTAATAACACTCAAAATTCTCCACGCTAAGCGCGAAGTGCCATTGTTTCCTTTGCATTCCTCGCACTTGATTCAGTAGGGCCCCAACCCAACAAAGCAATCAAATACATGTGTAACACTGACAGCCTGACTAGCAGCTTTGGCTCCAAGGAGCTCTAGGCTAGTATTTCATCCAAAAAGGTGTTGGGCTATTAGTCAATGAGCCATATGGACATCTTGAACAGGTTCTTGTCTTGGCCTTGAGTATGACCATTTGTGACTTGACCTTTTATGTGGGCTTCCACATTTTCAAAGTTGGCCATGATAATCCAGCCTTGAAGACTTAGATGAGCTTCCAAAATATTTTCAAGGAAGGTATTGGCTGATACAGAAAGGGTTGTGGGGGCTTCTGCAAAGTTTCTCTCAAGCTGTGTCCATATGGGTAAATCAAACAGTACCTGGGATTATTCCCAGGCATAGAGCTCCCTTCTCCAAATGGTTTAGTTTTTAGGATGCTCTTGGCACCAGTCTGTTTGGACCACCAGATCATTTCATAGACACCTCCCAGGCACAGCTCAGGAGGTAGCACAGTCCAGGGACTCCAAATAGGCAGTTTGGAAGCAGCCACCTGGTTTTGGATGGCAAGAAGGAACAGCAGCATGGACCTCGATCACCACCGGGCGCATTTCATTTACTGGTGGAGACACAGTGACTAAATCACTCCCCATCACCCAGTGGGAACATATCATGTGGCAGAGATGTTTATAAACCTTCATCCATCTGGAAGTCATTATCTCAAAATGAAGTTTATTTGAAGAAATGGTATTAAATGATTACATGTTATTTTTGCCTCGGCTAGATAGCCAACTGTTGTACCATGGCTGAAAGCCTCTCTTTGGTCCAGATTTGTTTTAATATTTTATCTAGGCTATCAGCATCAGAGTATGGCAGCTAATTTGGCTGCTTTGCCAGAGTCGTCTGGTGGTCGGACATAATTTATTAAGAGTTTGACTCTTTATTTAGGTTTATTTGTTACTGTTTCTCTTCTCCATCTTCTGCTGGGTTTGTATATTATCCGTCTAAATTGTCTCTTTATTTACTTTTTGCATTTTGCAGTGAAGATTTGAAGCTCATATTAAAGTCCAGAAAAGAAAGAGAACAAGACTGCTAAAAAATATCCCAGATAGGTTGCCAAAATATTGTCACTTGTGTTGTGTACTGGAAAAAAGCTGGACTAGACAGTTGTGGGGTTGATTCTTCTCCCAGTGAAAAGAAAACAGGGGAAAAAACCAGGGAGGACTAAAGCAGAGCACTGACCTTCATCAAATGCATGTATTTGAAGTCCTGAGATTGACTTCTATGATCACACAATCTTACTGCAAACCTCCACGCCTCATCACTGCTGGATAACCCATGATTGTGCAAAGACATGCCTTTTGAAGGGAAAAATAACTGCCTGATTTAAATATGTTAATTTGTGAGAGTCAGATCATCCCCTACATTTATGTTCAGTTCTGGCTCATTGCCTTGCAGATGCTGTCTCTGCAGCCTGCCCTTTCCAACCCACCTGCATCACCAAACCTTTGTGTGGGAACCTCTTTTCTTCTGATCTTGACAAACACCATCACATCCTGCTGATATTCATCCTGAGTGAGCATTGCTTTGATCACGTCTTCTCCTCCCCAAGCAGCTCTCCTCGGATTCCCCCATCTGTGCTGCATCCAGTGTGAGCTGCTTCTCCTTGCTTTCAAAGCCTGTCATCCTTCAGTTGGTGTCAGGCACTCCCCAATGCCAGGTTTTGCATCTGCTGCCCATTTCACATTTCTCAGCCGTATGCTTTTGTCTTGGCCAGAGCCTGGATGCAACAAGCCATATGAGCAAATGAAGTTCAGGAAACAGCATTACTCAAGTGCTTTGACATCTGGGGCTGGTGGGGTCCTCGCATGCCCCTCCTGGGTTGCATCTCAAGAAGATAAAAGGGAGAGCTTTTGGGGCCCATGAAGCAAAAGGGCACCATAAGTGAGTGTGAACATGAGGTCCCAGACATGGAAAAGTTGTGAAGCGACTGACCTACTGATAGCTGAAGCAGTTTTAACCCATAATGCACTTCCTTTCTGTGTATCATTATTCCCCACTACAAATCTGACCAGTATGGTTGTTTCGTAGCAGAACTTTTTGTTTTCCCCAAAGACCGGAAGATCAAGAAATCTTCCTTTTTTCCCCTGCAAATTGCACCCTGGTATCATGTCATGGACCTGGACCAGTGGTGTGCTCCCATCCAGCCAGAGACCATTTTCCTCTGCTGTGTTTGCACTGCGACCAGCACAGCAGAAAACCTCTGCCGTACACAAAAGCAAACTACAACTATTTGCTTTTATATCCTGTGGCCACATTTACACCACTCCATAGTTACTTCTTAATTCCTTCATTAAATCCCTTCAACAAGCAGGATAAATATCAGCCAGATCCAATGATTTGTATACATTCAAAGTTTCCAAGCTCCTCCTTATCAGCTTAATTTTACTCTTTATTTTTCTTGCTAATGGCGTATTTAGAAAGGAATTCCATATTCTGGCGAGGTTTTAGGCATTTATTAATTACATCCGGCTCTTTGTTTATTAATGAGCCTGGGTTCTCATTTTCCCCCAATATAATTGTAGAGGGCTTTTATTTCCCTTTAGCCCTTGCGCACTCAACATGAGCTCATAAATGTTTCCTTTCTTATGCCCAGAGATTTTCACTATTACTTTAATTAACCAATGGCTCATCTCAAGCAGGGAACTGACTCATTGTGCACTACGGCTGTCAGCAGGTCGACTAATTGATAATATGCTCACCAGGGCCAAGCCTGGGAGAGCTTGAGATAAACAGAGAAGTCGAGACTTGATTTCTCCTCTCCATGCACAGAGCACCAAGCATGGCATAGGCCAGAGCTGTCCCAGAGGTGTTATCACCATAGAAATACTAATAATTAAAAATAATCAATAATGATTAATAATAATGGATAATAATTAATAATAAGAAATAATAAGAAATGGTGGAGCTGATGCATGAAAAAGGTGGGGAAATATTTCCACAGAAACACAGTCTAGCTGCTTCCATTTTCATAGTATGCAGATGACCCGTTTTCCCACAGGACATTGCAAATTCTTCTAATAAAGAAAGACCCTCGTTGTCCTCGGGAAACATGTTCTCTGGTTAAAAAATAATTAAATAAAATCATTGACGGAGATGTCAGAACAAGGTCAGCATTGTTGGAATGATGAGCGCTGAGGGAGCACTTGTTAAGTGAAACCTACAGATAAAAAAAGGCCAGCATTGCCCTGGACCAGCACAAGAAAGACATGGACCTATTGGAGTGGGGCCAGAGGAGGCCCCAGCAATGCTGGCAGGGTGGAAGCCCTCTGCTGGGAGGCCAGGGGAGAGAGTTGGGGGTGTTGAGGCTGGAGCAGAGAAGGCTGCGGGGAGACCTTAGTGCGGCCTGTGAGTGCTTCCAGGGGCCTCTGAGAAAGCTGGGGAGGGGCTTTGGATCAGGGGCTGTTGGGCCAGGACAAGGGGTGATGGGTTCAAGCGGAAGAGGGAGATTGAGACCAGAGAGAAGGGAGAAATGTTTGATGCTGAGGGTGGTGAGACCTTGGCCCATGTTGCCCAGGGAGAAGACGTGGGAGAAGCCCCTTCCCTGGAAATATTCCAGGTCAGGTTGTCCCTTGTGTCTCTGAGCAAGCTGCTCTAGTTGCAGATGTCCCTGCTCTCTGCAGGGGGCTTGGTCTGCGTGACCATGGAAGGTCCCTTCCAACCCAAGCCATTCTGTGATTCTATGATTCTATGCCCAGTAGCTGCAAGTGAGGTAATCATGCTGCCCAGAAACCTGCAGCAGAGGAAGCAGGTCACGAACTGACAGTGAAGCCACCCCTTCAGCACAGTAGCAATGCATTCAAACAAACACCTGACGGATGCCATGGGGCAACAATGCCAATGAGCTTACTATTAGGCATGCTCCAAAGCACTTTGCTGATGCCAAAGGTGATGCATTCTCATGTGAGATGAAGCCACATGTGCCCTGACATGGGAATTAGTAAGGCAGGATGGAGCTGTGCATACCTGCAACGAGGGTAGAAAGCCTAAGCTTAATGCAGCTCCTCATCCTCCTTACCGTCAGGAGGATAACTTGGAAGTCAGAGCCAGATCTTATGTCAGGGTCATTTGCCCTAAGATTTTTTCTGTACCTCTTCAAGAAGACCTGAATAAACATAATTTTGGAGGATACTGGGATGTCAGCAGAGAGCAGGCCTACAGTTTTGGGTCCCAGGGTGAAAATGAGGAGAGAAGCAGTTCATCTGCCTTCACTGTTTTTTCCTCTCAGTTCTTCCTGGCCCTCTGGCGCTCTCCAGATGTGTCATGTCTTACTCATTGCAAGTTAGACCTGGACAAAAAACTCCTACACCAGGTTCCTCCACCATCAGGCTGGAGGAGCCCAGCAAAGCCCCTTGTGCATGTCCTCACTGCACCACAGGAGCTTGGAGATGGTCTGACACATCAGAGGGAACACAGCTTCAGGAGCTGCTCTTCTGCCTGTTTTTCTCTACACTGGTTTCAAGCTTCCTCCTTTAGGCTACCTCTTTGATTTATTGTACTTTTGCACTTCTGAGCACCTGGAAAGTGTTTTTGTCCCATTAATTTTGACTTGGAAGTTTCAGTATTTCCCAGAAGAAAAATAAATCACTCAGCCTGGGAAGACACGCCCCACACATCCTCCTCCCTTGACTTGGTCCCCCCTCTCCTGCCTTCCATTTTCTTTTTCCCTCCTACTGTTCCCTTCCCCCTCCTCCAAGAGGGAAGTGGGGGTGATAAATGTGCCATGCAAGGAATGAACTTCACATACCAGGAGCAACAAGGTAATCCTATCTGTCCAAACATCATTTTACTGATAAAATAAAACTCTCTGCACCCAGCACATTTCCATTTGCTGGAGATGAAGACTGTAGTCCCAGGAAATAGGGCAACCAGCTGGAGGGACCTAATCCCTGCACTTCTAAAACATTAAGCCTCCAGAAGTTTGAAACACCTCTGGATGGTCAATATTAGGCTGAAAGTGAGCTTCCTTTAAGCTCACCCCAAACCAAAGGTCTCAAGTCTCTCTCCCCTGCTATACTTTTTCTGTCCTCTCTCCCAGGTTGCCTGCTAGCTTGTCATCTTCCTTCTCGCAAGGAAGCAACCTACAAGAGCACTCACTGGTCTTCTTGAACAGATGACATACCCCAAATCAGGCCTTTTCCCATTTTATCAGGCACATGGACACAGCAACGAAATACACATACTCTTGGTTCCTGTGATGAATCTCATGCCCCTGCCCCAGCCCTCCAATAACATGTATTCCTTGTTAAAGTTCTGCTGTGCAAGATAAATGTTGCTGATATCTTCTCCCAGGACTACTCTGCTCTGCACTGGGACCATTACTCCTTTGCTTTAACAGGTTCACTAGAGGCTCAGTGATTAGGATTTTGTCATATCCTTCGTCCCTCACCACTTGGACAACTCATTCAGATTTATTCCAGTGATGAGCGCATGATGGACAAATTAGATGCACTTGGCACTAAAGGAAGTGCCTCAAAATCTATGAACTGTTTGTCTAATCAAGACTTGGTTTAAAAAAATTAAATGTATTTTAAAGATAGCCTCAATCCCCAAATCCAGACCTGGTTTAACGTTTTCAACAATTTGCTTCTCCTCCGTCACTACATGAAATACGGTGAGGGAACTGCTTGTAAGTTCACTTTATTAAATATAACATTTTGTTTTCCCCGCCCTGAAAATTAGATTTACGTGGTCATTTAGTCTGTCATCAATCTGTCCCCCATGGATTTCTCCACCTGTTGATTTTTCAACCAGCTTTGACGGAAAGCTGGAGGTCTCCAAAGAAATTATGTTCTTATTTCCACATTAAAATAAAGATTCAGAGAAAAGTGATTTCAATCTAAACAGTTTTTTGTTAATTTTTATCCTTTTAACTGATTTCTACAGGGCAGGTGATGTACGTAATAGATTGTAGTAGACGAATCGCACAAAAACCTCAAGGGTATTCTAAAGGTGCAGCAGAAAACAATGGGCAACCTTCAGGTAAATCAGTTTAACAAGCCATCAGCTTTGAGACATAAATCCATGACAACCAGACTCTGTTTGCTGCAATTCTTTGTTCTAGTTTTTGTCTGGGTTTGAGTCCACTGGAACCCTGCTAGAGAGGTAATTCCCTCTGGCATTTCCAGGCTGCCTAGAAATATCTTAGTAGAAAGCATTGGAAATTCTTCCAGAAGACACATTCTCACATGGTTTCCAGTTGTGTTTTTCATGCTGCAGTCCCTAGATACAGCATGTGCATCAAAACAAGGAGTCAAACCACTTCAAAATGGTACTTAGCCCAGTCCAGAGGCCAGAGCAACTGGTGCCAGGTGTGTGAAAACTGGTGGTGACTTCAAAACCTGACCTGATGGTGACAGCTGTTAAAAATAAGTACGACACTTTGCTCTAGACTGGAGGTTCAAATTGCTCAGTGATGTCATCAAGAGCATATTTAGGACACGTCTTAGCCTAGACTTTATCAGTAAGTTAAATGAATTGCAGCACCAAGTCTCTTAGTTTAAACGTAAAAGTAATGATGGTAAACGAGACAACAGAAAAAAAGAAATCATTCCAATAAGAAAATTGTAAAGAACCCAAGCCTTCTCACTTTATTCCCTGCTGCCCTTGAGAAGCTAGAGCACAGCATTTAAGAGCATCAAAAAGCAGAGTCTTGTCCAATTCCAGAAGTGCAGTTCAACAGAACTTCATTTTAGTCCTGTCTAGATCAAATTCCACCGGACTGAAAGGTTTTCCTGGGGGAAAACCAGCCTAGAAGAGCGAAGAAGCAGGTGAGTGTGTTTTATGAAACTAGAGGAGCATAAGCGCTCTTACCCACAGTGCTGTGAAGTTGCATGGAGGATATTCAGCTCCAGAGGGACATGGGGAGTGTGGTAGGTTGCATGTCAACGGGGGTGCTGCAATAACACTGCTTACACACTACATTGCTAAGGACAGCCACTTGGGAAAGCACAATAAATAACATGACTACTTAATAGCTCTGGAGTGCCTTTCATCCAAATATCTCCAAACACTGCGCAAACATTCGTTAGAACCACCGTTAGCACCGGGCAAAGCTGTGCTATCTTTGCCGTGCAGGAGATAAGGAAATTGAGGTTATGGTATTTCCAGAAGCTTGTGACAGGGGCCAGAGTAACTGCCAAGAGTCTTGTCACCTATTGCCCTTTGCCCTGTGGGAACGATGGAAAATAATGGAAATGGAGGTCTGAGTACATGGAATGCCCATACTCAAGTCAAGGGGAACTCCAGTGGTGGTTTCTTTTGTTCCTTCACCAGGGCTAAGACAAATGACAATGCAGGGATAAAATGGAAGTTATTAGGAGAGAAAAGCAAAGAAATTGCATAAGAGAAACATGGTCAACTCAACGCATGGTACATCCCGCTGCCATCCAAAGGGACCTGACAGGCTTGAGAGGTGTGCCTGTGCAAACCTCATGAAGTTCAACAAGGCCAAGTGCAAGGTCCTGCACTTGGACCTTGGATTGAGGCAACCCCAAGCACAAATACAGACTGGGCAATGAATGGATTGAGAGCAGCCATATGGAGAAGGACTTGAGGGTATTGGTGGGTGAAAAACTGAATACCAGCGACATGCACTTGCAGCCCAGAAAGCCAATTGCATCTTGGGCTGCATTAAGAGAAGTGTAACCAGCAGGTCAAGGAATATTTCTCCTCTATCCCTTCAAGGGATATTTCTCCTCTACTCCACTCTGGGGAGACCCCCCTGCAGTGCTGGGTCCAGCTCTGGGCTCTCAGCACAGCAGAGCCAGGGAGCTGCTGGAGCGGGGCCACAGGAGGCCCCAGCAATGCTGGCAGGGTGGAAGCCCTCTGCTGGGAGGCCAGGAGAGAGAGTTGGGGGTGTTGAGGCTGGAGCAGAGAAGGCGTCGGGGAGACCTCCTTGACCCCTTCCAGTAATTAAAGGGGCCTGCAGGAAAGATGGAAAGAGACTCTTTATCAGAGAGAGTAGTGACAGGATGAGGCGTAACAGTTTTACACTGAAAGAGGGGAGATTTAGATTAGATACTAGGAAGAAATTCTTCACTGTGAGGGTGTGAGACATTGGCACAGGTTGCCCAGAGAAGTTATGGATGCCCCATCCCTTGAAGTGTTCAAGGTCAGGTTGGATGGGGCTTTGAGCAATCTGATCTAGTGGAAGGTGTCGCTACCTGTAGCAGGGGGTTGAAACTACATGATCTTTAAAGTCCCTTCCAACCCAAACCATTCTATGACTCCTTGAAAATGAACTTGATATGCTGAAGATTAAAAACCGTGGCAATATTCCCATGATTTGTCTCTTTCCAACCCATTCTCCTATTTTTTAAATACGTTCAATGAGTAATTTATGGCTACAGCCATCAAGTGTGGGGTGTCCTAAAAGGAGACAGAGTCTCCCTTTTTCTCTGCACAGAAAGAAGTCTCCAGTGGAAGGTGTCCCTGCCCATGGCAGGGGAGTTGGAACTAGATGATTTTTAAGGTCTTTTCCAGCCCAAACTGTTCTGTGATTCTATGAATAATGCCAGGGTGAGGCTGGTCCTTTCCATGGATTGTAGCAGGCATCTATGCAATGAACTCAGATGTCAATCACTACACTGAACTAACCTTGATTTGGGCAAAAAAATCCCTTTCACAGCAGAGACAGGACTGGGATTAGAGAGTGCCTTTAGACCTAACCACACATCACATGTTAGAGCAGGAACAGAAGCAACATCGGGTGCAGAGGCAACCATGGGAGACATGTAAGGGTAGCTTTAGCATGAGATACCTTCATGAAGGTGTCACCAAAAGCACTGGATGCCTGAGTTCCTGTTGAACTAGATGTAAGTCAAAAAGACTGTGGAGCTCAGAGAGTGATTTACCTGGAGCAGGTTGCAATCGCCCAGCAGAGGTATCTAGTCATTTGAGATGCCTTCAGAGCACTGATCTGGGTTTCAGTTGGCACTGCAGAAGGGCAGTAGTCTTTCATAGGCCTTTGGTTGCATTTGCAGGGTTAATCAGGTATCTTAGGCACTCTGCACATGCTCTAGGCTCCAAAGCACCACCATCATCATGGCTTGGCTTCACGAGCGAAGATCTGGGAAGGGCTTTTCCCACGTACACTGCAAGTGATGAGTGCACCCTTCGAGCCTGCACAGTGGATTTTTTAGGTTAGGTGCAGCGTGCGCGGAACTGGCTCCACCCTTTACACCTGAGGTTCATCTGCCGGGTCCTAGCGAGCTTGGACGGTGACAGCGAAGTCCTCAGGTCGTAGGTTTGGTTAGAGTGTCCTTCTCTCAGATGATGGATGCCTTACAAGGCTAAACGAGCTCCATCTGCCCGGATTTGGGTTAGAGTTGTCCTTCTCCTAAGATGGTTGCCCGAAGGCTAGTGAGCCCATCTTGCCCATAAAGCACCACAAGATGCTCACATTTAACCAACTGGATATCATCTGCAGGAATGGCTGGATAAATAGATCTCCATGAAATAAAAAGGCAGAATAGACATCACAGACACACCCAGGTTTACATGTCTAGGTCACACCATACCCCTCAGACCTATAGACTTCTGAATCCCTTATGCAATATCTGACAGGGACCTAGTGTCCACACCTGGGACTCTCTGAACTGAGAGTAGGTTGGCACCAGTTTGTGACAACGATAAGACCTTTATTAAACAGTTGTGAGCCATGGAGCGGTCTTGGCTTCCACAGAGATCACCAGGCATTGAGGGAAACTCATTCCAGCTGCCAGGATAAGGCACATCCATGAGGGACAGCCCTTGCCTTTGTCCAATAGCAAAGCTAACATCTGAGTGAGCACTGGAACAGGCTGCCTGGGGAAGTGCTGGAGTCCCCATCCCTGGGGGTATTTAACAGATATGTTGATGTGGTGCCGAGGGATGTGGTTTAGGGACCCTGCCAGTGCAGGCTGAACGGTTGGACTTGATGATCTTAAAGATCTCTACCAACCAGATGATTCTGTGATTCTGTGAACACCAACCCGTTTGCTGCAAAGCCATGATGGACCTCCCTTGCCAAGCCCCAACTGCAATGAAACAGTCTGTTAACTCTAAGTTGGTGGGGTTTTTTTTTAAATGAAAAGAAGGAGGAATTCAGATTGTTGTGTTTTCTGACCTATAGCTAGCAACACGTAACCCCCACTCTCCCTTTGCAGCTCTAAAGCATTGATGTTAGCGTAACGTAAGATGCTGAGGAAGCAATTCCTTACAAATATTATGATGGGGTTGTCATGTTGCAGTCCATGTGGAGTGATCTACACACTGAACAACACACTGACCTGCTGGGACCCAGCCCTGAAAGACAAGTCTGCCTCTCACGGTCCTCTCTGCACATGCCAGGGGTTGTTTCTTCAAAGTGGCTCCTTCGAGGACTGTGAGGAAGGACTGACTGAGGTATAAGGGGAACAGACAACCCTCTCCCAGGGATGCAATGACTCATCACTGCTCACTCTAAATCAAGCAGTAAAAGATGGTTGGTGGGGGTCTTTTTGGCTGAAGATGCTCTGCCCAAAGGAGGGAAAAAGGAGAGGGGGGCATGGGTCGTTTTGTGTACAGGTGGAGATTTACTTGGGTGTCAGAAAGGGTTTTACTCCACTACTTTTTACTAAATAGTATGGGATTTCAGGGCTATTCTGGTCCTCCTGCACTCATGCCTCCTTGGGCAGTGCCCGGTGGAGATGGCTCTGTCTGTATAAAGAGAAGTTGAAGAGCCCAGAGGAGCCCTACTGACTATTTTACACTC
>NW_010429653.1:121524-129414 GCF_000710305.1 Buceros rhinoceros silvestris | reverse complement strand
TTCCAGACTCAAAAGAAACATCAGAGCTCCAGCATCTCTTAAAAACAGACACCTGCTTTAACAATATCCACGTCCAAGTCCAGGGGAGCTTTACGGGAATGTCTCCCAGTAAGAAACAACTGTTAATACTGAAACTCCCCCCAAACATTGGATATCAGCCCTTCCAAGGCTGGCTATAAACCTGTGGCCTTGTCCAACTTCTTTTTATGTTTATAGAAATTAAGGAAGGAAGAAAGCTCCAAGAGCCCATCTGGTTGTCTCCTTCCTCCTCTTGGGGAAGATTCCCACCTCTGGAGTTTATTTCTGTTCTCCGGGACTGGGCTTTTGATTTGGCAGCTTGCAGATCACGTTCAGCCTGCCAGACACCATGGTGAACACCTCCAGGCAGCTCCAGAGCAGACAGCTTGGGGAGCTAACATGAAGGACCCAGAATGCTAAAATCCAGTCCAGCCAGACCTCCTGTCTCCTGGATAAGGGATCAAGGACAGCCCCAAGCTGCAGCTGGACCCAGAAGCTTCACCACTGCTTCTGCTTGGTCCATGAAGACAGGAGCCCTCTCCTCCCACCTCAGGATACAATGGCACCCCTGGGTAGCAGCGCAAGGCCACCTGGAAGACCCTGATTGTCATGGAGTATCTTCCCATTTCCAGCTGGAGTGAAACATCAACTCCTTTTGTGGATCCCAGCACTATCGTGGTTGCGTTTCAGCAGGCACCCCAAGCAGGACCAGGCTGCTGGTGCTGTAAAGACACACAAAAGGCTGTGGTCCCTCTTCCCATGGCTCAGGCATTCCTCTGGCTCCTGAACCCTTTGAGCTGCAAAATTACTTCCCATGAGCTCACGTATCAGAGCATTTGTGCATCAGGCTTCTCCAGGAGCATGTTTTCTCCAGAGGCATGAGGCATGACTTTGCTGCTGTGGGAACTTCAGCAATGTCCTGATCTCTCTTAACCTTGTCTTGTGGCACGTTAGAGTTGGTGTGTTGGTACTGACGTGCTGTAAGATGATTACAGCGGTGTTTTGAAGGTGAAGAGTAAAGAATAAAAGTTCTTTGTGCTGGATCCCATTGAAAAGTTGTCTGTGAAAGCAGGGAACTGAACTCACTGATGCTCCTTTCTAAGTTTCAGTCTCCTAACCTGAGTTTCTCTGCTTCCTTCTACCATATGGTCAAGAAAATTCCTTGCAAGAAAATAATTATGCACTGACATGAAGGCAACCCTGCAGGGAACATTTGAATCTGTGTGCTAAGACTCCAGATCCAAAGGAGACTTGGGTCTAGTTCCCATCTTGGAGAGGGATGTCATTTGCAACACTTTCTTGGACCATAATCAGAAGCCTGCAGATCTCTGCTATGCCAAGACATAGCACCCCAATGCTCCTTTGATGTACCTGGTATTTATTGCCTTACTATAGAAGAGGGTAGGAGCTACAGCTGATTTTTAAGCCTCTAGCATCTAAGCAACATGTGGTCACACATTAAGTGAACCTTGGTGTCTTGGAAGGTTTACAGTTCAATTAAATGTCACAGGCAAAGGGCAAGAGGAGACATTGTGGAGGGCAGGGCACGGCTTCCCCATCCTCTCTACAGGCAAATCTCCACTTCTCAGAATTGTGCCCCATTTGTCTGCTGACTCCTCTTCCATTGCCTGACTCTTGGTGAAGAGTCCCCGATTGGGTTCCCCAAAGTCTACTGTGGCAGCCAAGCAAAAAGAAAAACCCTGCTCTCAAAGTCAGACTCACTCACACAAGCAGGAGTCCAAGGAAGGAGAGAGTCCATGGTTTGCTCGTGTCCTCCTCTAGGCCAGACAAAGAAGACCTGTGGAGGACACAGTGGACCATGCTCCTCCACCATGAAAGGGACCCCAAAGTTGGCTGTTCCTTAGAGTGGTGCATGGGCATGGCTGGATCAAAGTTCCTCAGTGGCACAGACAATGTTGAGTTTTGGTATCCTCTGGACAGGGGGATGAAGCTGCCCCACGCCTGAGAAGGAGACAGCTATAGGGACAGCTTCAGGGCTGCAGGAGAACTGAAGAGACTGAGGGCACAGCAGCTGGAGCACATGGTTGATTTTTTACCATCAGGATCCTGTTGCCATTTGCAAGCGCCTACTGAGCTTGTTGGCAGAGGAGGTCCCTGTGAATTCTCCCATTCATGGGACAGATCACAAGCCAAACACCCTGACCCTCTCTGGTGTCTAATCTGGTCAAATCAAATGCCCATAAATCTGTCTCTTTGCTGTGATACAGCCAGTAGTAGTTGAGGACTTATTAATATACTACAGTTCCCTGTGAGGCTCCGTATTTAACCCTGACCATCACAGTGGAGATCACAGGCATCCACAGCATCTCCTATCTACACTAAACAAGGAGTGCTGTGGGCTCTAACTCCTCCTGCAGAAATAGGATGTTGCAAAGGAAAAAATATAAGTACAGCAACTCCACTGCTGAGAAATGCTGTGGGCTGCACAGGGCTTGACAAAGGTGGGAGTGATTTGTTGCATCCTAAGAAGATGACGTTTGTACAGTCACTCTTGAAGCGAGTGGGAGGGAGTATACATCTGTCTGACAGACTGTCTGCTTTTCCTCTAGCAGTTTTTGAGCCCCTTCAACAATATCCAGCTAGTTTGACAGAAAAGCGGCCACCTCCAAAGCACTTGAGCTCCAAGATGGTTTGTGAAAGAGGGCGGGAAAGAGAAAGGAAACAATATAAACGTCCCCACTGAGGAAAAGCAGGTATATGGTTTCTGTCCTTCTTAGACCCTACATGGGAGAAGTTGTGAATATCCCAGACACTTAAAAGATTAAGCAAGGCTGGTAGCTAGTAGACAATGGAGACCCTGAAACAGAAACCGGAAATCCTTTTAAATCAGGGTTTGATGCTACTTCTTGCTCAAACCACAGCAATCCCTGCAGAGACCAGGAGTCCCCAGTGCTGACTGCAACAGGTTGAGCAAGTCCTAAGTCTCTCCTCAGCTGGCATTATAGGTTTATCATATTTTTTCTTGCTCTTCTGCCTCCCCTTCACAAGTCAGGACCATTTGAACCTCCTCCTGCCATTACCTCCCTCCCGAGGAGCACTAGCTTTGCCTCCTCCTATCCACCACCCCTTTGCTGACCCCGGCTTTATCACAGGAATCTAGCAGGACAATGCCAGAGTGAATTTGCATTTGTATCTCCTGTTCTTTGTTAAGATGACCTGGTGTATTTCTGCTGCTGGAGAGTTCATTTAAACTCTTGCATTTCCAGCCAAGCCTTTATAGATGAGCAAATCCATGTGTCCTGCTTTCTTTTTCCTCCTGGAGTGCTCCAAGCTTTTCTGGTCCTGCCCCAGCCACGGTGTCCAAGTCATGTCTTCCTCATGGAGGGGCAGTAGAGATTTGTGTCGTGTATGTCTACAAGGTCAAATTCTCAAACCCCATGGGTTTCCACATACTCCAAGGTTTTTGGCTTCTTCTCTCCCAGTGTTCAATATTTTTAACTCTTTCTTCTGCTCTTCAAATGCACTAAGTGCTGATTCACCAGAAAAACATCCCTACACCATGATGTTGAGAGGCTGCTAGTTTTTGGGACGTCAAAACGGGTCTTTTCACTCAGGAGAACAAACAGGGAACACAAGCCAATTCTGACTTTTTGGTAGGATGTTTACCGTTTGTAGCGAATACCTACAAACATACCTACAAACGTGAACAATCAAACAGAAGGAGAAGTTTCTTCAACCCATCCCCAGGTCTGTATGTGGCTTGTGCCCCAAAATCCCTGTTTCTCAGCCTTTCCTTAGATTGTGTCTCTAACAAATTTTCATCACCTGGAGAAAACAAGAGAACAGATGAGATAGGACCAGTATGAAAAAGGCAAGCAGAAATCCTGAAACAAACCCCTGTAGGCAGAATCTTGCTGGTCCAGTTTTGCTTGGAGAGAAGGACAGCAGAGGTACCTGGAAGCTACATGGAGAGTCTATTGACACTACAGTGGTGTCCACTACTGGGAAAAAAGCAGCAGAAACCTTATTCCCTTCTTGGGTGTTTCACTGAGGCAACCATGCAACATTTCACCATCCCTAAGACACAAGAGCTGTTAATTATTCCTTTCACTGAGACAAAAAAATGGCCAGTTATGCAACTGAAGCCTTTACCTATGTCTGTCATTGCCTTAGAACTGCTGTTCCTGCTCTTAACCTTGTGCTTTCTGACTGCAGACCACAAATCTCCATCCTTCCAAGAGAGGTGCATTTCTCTTTCTCCTTTAGCTCATAGTGAAACCCACCCCTAGTTAATGCACTAGGACAAGCAATTGAAAGCATCCACAGATCCTGGCCTGACAAAGGGCTGAATTCCTTTTGGAGGTGACTAATCCCGTCAGCTTCAGCAGGGATGGCAGTGCATACAAACAAGGGTCATGGTGTGTGGGCACTGCTCAGCCCCCAACACAGATCACATGGAAAAGTCCTCAGAAGATACAAACCAGGATGCCACTAGGAGTAATTTCTGTGATGCCCTATTAAATTCATGTCAGACTGCATCAGCTGGGTTAGCTCAGGGATTCAGGAGGAAAACACATGGGAAGTTCACTGCCCGGGCAAGCGAGAGGAGCTCATCCTTTCCAGAGACTGCAAGGACACACCATGCCTAATTCCTGCTTCCAGGCATGGACAGGGAGAATTCTAGACCCACTTTGGCTGTCCCTTCCCACACTCTCACGCAACAGAGAAGATAGTTATATTTTATCATGAAAACTATGCAGCACTGTGGAAGGCTGCCGAGACACCCAGGCAAACATCCCCGCTGAGATGGGCAGTCTCTGTGCCACATGCCGGCGGTGGAAAGCATCCTCATAATGATACCAAGCTCTCACTAAGCCGACATGTGTAACAGGAGTCTCTGCGGGGAAGCGCTAATTTATCAGTCTAACTGGTCTGGAAATTCCTTTTCGGCAGGATCCGCTCACTCTCGAACATGTGCGGCACAGCCCAAGGAATGAGCAATGAACATGATATCTCTTTTATGTCTGCCATGGCAGAGGGCCTCTTAATAATAATAATAATTTAAAAAACCTGCCTGTCCTTTCACACCAGTCTTCACAGATTTAAAACACAGACGGGAAATGCCATTTGTGTTATTTACCCTTGAAATGTCCATATCCTGCCTCAGTTTACTTCAGGGTTAACTGGTCGCGTCTCTGAGACACTGTAATGTTTGAACAGCAGATTCTATAAATGCTGCAAGCTGGCCCCATGAGGATGGAAGTGAAGGACACCGGTCTCTTACTTGGGTTTTCTGATGTCCAGCAAGGGTCATGCTCACCCCTCAGCCCCTTCTTCCATTGAACATCAGCAGGATTTCTTCATCTTGCCTTCCTGGGCTCACAAAACCTATTGTTAGAAGTTCCCTCTCTGTGGTTTAAACAGCTTTAATGATTTTTTAAGAGATAAACAGGCATGTGCAGAACACGATCGTATAAGTTGTGCTTTCTTAGGGAGCCAAGTAGAAAGCAAGCCAGATTATTTCAACTCAAAATGCACTTAGAAAAGGAACCCTTCTGATAGCGATCATGGTGGTGAGGATTAAGCGGGTGCAAGGAGAGACAGGCTGCGAGGGTAGCTGTGATTCTTGGGTAAATTAAAATAAACAGCGATGCAAACCTAGGTGATATCAGTCATAAGGATTGCAGAGTGTCAGCCAAAGTGTTTGCACGCTGAGAGCAGAATTTGGCTTTAGATTAATAAAATTGCTACTGGTTGTTCAGGGGGGATTGCCCTGGGCACATCCCTGCAGCACTGGAACACAGAAATTGCAGCAGATCTCTGCTGATAATGGAGCAGAGAGCAGGAATAGGAACATAAGGAAGAGGAGAAGCTGTGGCATTTTCTCTCTGCCAAAATGTCCATGTTGTCCCTGAGAGCAGTATGGTTGAATTCCACCTCCCAAGCTCAGATGGGGACTGAGAGTTTAGTCAAAGCACAAGAATCGGCCTAACAGATGTCAAGATGTGGAGTGATGGTGGTGAGCACCATAAGAAGTCTCATCTGAGGTCCTCCTGGTGCTCCTCTTCACATACTTGACACAGACCCATGAGGCTGTGTCTACCTGGGTTGCATTCACCCAAGGGAGGGATGGAGAAGGCACAGGAAGAGAGCTCAAAACCCACTGAAACCCATCTGGAGGCCTACAGAGATGCTGAACTCCCCCAAAGTGTAGCCATCAGGGGTCGAGGACTAGCCACACAGTCTGGGTTGTGGAGAGGTCATCTACAGGAATTTGCTGTATTGAAAAAGGATTTGCAGCCAAAAGCAAGGCTGAATGGAGAGCTTCCCTCCAGGACTTCTTGCAGAATGAACATAATTGCCTGAGCATTTAAAAAAATAGAGATCCATCTTTTTCTGCAAGTGGGTCTGCTGCTGGGAGGAGGAAGTGTGGGGAAGCAGCAGAATAAATATTGGTATTTTGCAAAGCAGAGATAATTCCACCAGCAAGGAAGAAGAAAAGTAAGAGAGCTTTGAGAAGCCTTTGCACATTGAATGAGCAGTGCATCCCTTGATGAGTGAGGGTGTCGGGGAGGTTGATCGATGGGCAAATGCTCCAAACAGTAGCATCCATCTCTCATAACAAGGCACCAGAACTGCTCTCATTTCCTGTAATCTGATAACCCACCAGAGGAAGGAGAAAATGCCTTTAAATGGCGATTATAATTCCCGTCATGGTGTTTCCTGATGAAGTGGCCTCCCAACGCAGCGTTATTATCAATCATGACTCCTACAGTAGCACCCTGAGGCTTCCATGGAGATCAGGATCTTCAGAAGGAGACCTTTGTTGTCCTGAAGGACCTGCAGGACCCTTGTGGGAATGAAGGGTTCACAGAGGTGAAATGAAGGCCTCGCAGCCGGGAATAAGACCAAACCCGACTACTCTGAGTTGTAGGATTATGTGAGCATCGTTCTATCATAGCAGTGTCGTCTGGTAGGGACCTGCAGACATCTGTAGCCCAACCTTCTGCTCAAAGCTGGACCACCACAGCTTTTGTCTGAGCTTCCAGACAAAAAGTGAAACTCACAAACTGGCATAGAAAAACTGGAAGTGAAGATCTGAAAAACATGACCATCAAAGCTGTATGTTACTGTATAATCTCATGAACATCAAGTCAAGTGCTGGCACAAAGCCGACTCATGTTTTTGACCAGTCCAAGCTCTGCTGTACTGGCATTTCCTCCCACCACCTCCTGGCCTGGACACTTCACATCATTTTTTGTTCATCTCTTTTACCACTGATATGTGGAGGCAGTAACAATGCTCAGGGCATTGTTTCATCTCCATCATCATGACAGGCAGTTGTAATGCTGCTTCTCTGGGACCAGCAAAATGTCTGTGGCCATTGTTAGCATTGCTGCCATTTGTACTCCAGACATCTCTAAGATCCCAGTGCTGGGTCAAGTGAGCCTTGTCCTAGGTCCTATAAAGAGAATCCTTCCTCAAACAAGCACTATGTAACATCAGTGGGTGACCAGCACCTCATTCCTCTCCTGAAGGACTAACCTCAGATTTGTCTCATGCCTCCACAATGCCTCTGGTCAGCAGTCCCCATGTGGCACTGTGGCTTGACCCACCATCCTTCACCCTCCTCAGAGAAAAATGTTCAAGTGGGAACTTTCAGTCCCCTTTGATCATGTGAGCACAAAAAGAGATGAGATCCTAGCTGTACCCACCAACTCATTGTTGGAAATGAAGATGAATTATGGAGACTGAGGTGCTGCACGGAAAAGCTGGGTCATTGAGCAACTATCCCACCCAGGACATAATGACCTCCTCTGGAGAGAAGAGCAGCAGATATCCCAAGCTGCCTGTAGCATTCATCTACCTGCCTGTGGCTGAGCTGAACTGGGAGACCTGATCCCATTCCTG